>NW_026000222.1:4180138-4196528 GCF_001458135.2 Marmota marmota marmota | reverse complement strand
GGCGCTGTGGCGGGGCACTGTCTCCGGGCTCACAGGAAGCAGGGTCTCACTGCTCCACTAGCCTTGTCCTCTGTCCCTTTCCATATCTTTCCACCAGCTTCATGATGCTGCCCTCCGAGCGGCTGAGTGGCCCTGGACAATCTCTGGCTGGCTCTGCGGCTCCAGTTTTCTTGGGATGGAAGAGCATAGCTCAAGGCAGCTGCTCCACCGCCCTCCACACAGCTGCTCCCAGGAACGCAGGTTCTTAGTCCCCTGCTGGGGCAACGGCGCCCCAGCTCACCTGCCTCCAGGAGCCTGGGACACAGAGCGGGGACCTGGGGCAGAGCCGGTGTCAGGGAGGCAGGCCTGGTACCACCTGAGATCCTGCCCCATCCTGGGATGGATTCCCAGGAACCAGTGGGGAACCCTCTGGATCTGGGTTCAGCTGAAGCTAGAAGTTTCGTGGCTGTCAACAGAGAAGGGACTCAGCTCCCCGAGGGTGGGGACACATCGGCTCTACTGCTCACTGAGCCCCAAGCACCAGAATCACACCTGGCACATGCAGAGAGATGTGCAGCGGCTTTCACGAATCCACGGAGAGAGCCCACCTCTGTCCAGGGTGACTCTGGGCTCTGCCGCACAGACCAGAGACTGCTGGAGGCAGGAATGAAAGAGGGCAGGGCAATGCCAGTACCAGGTGCCCAGACTGCCCACGGGAATCTCCTGAGGGCCACACCTTGGTCACGGGGATGGGATGGTGATCCATAGGCATGTCGTGTGTGTGTGTGTGCGTGTGTGTGTGTGTGTGTGTGTGTGTAGGGGTGAAATACGCATCGCATGTCATTTCCATTGTGATCATTCTCGTAACATGTCAGATCCTGTGTCTACGAGAACGTTTGTCATGTCATGCACCGTCACCGTCATCTAACTCTGGAACTCCTTCAACACCCAGCCGCTTGGTACCCACCACACAGCCACTCCGCGTTCCCTCTGCCAACCGTGAACCAGCTTTCTCTCTGAATCTCTCTTCAGGATATTTGAGGGAAACTGAATGATGCGATGGTGGAGGTCACACCAAGAGAGGACGCTGGTCAGCTGGAAGTGGGGGGTGGAGACGAGGGCACAGAGGGCAAAGCCTGAAATGAACCGTGGTGCCGTTTGCTGGCAGAGGGGTGGAGAGGGAAGGATTGTTTCTGTGGAGATGGAGGCTAGAAAGTCCCAGTTTTGATCCTGTGATATCCCATCAAAGCACCTGGGGGGGCCCTAGTGGTCAGCTTGAGCCCTGCTCTCAGCCCCAACAGTTCTCTAGACACGTCTGGGTCAGTTTGTGGAACACACATACCTGCCCCACCCCCCAAAAAAATCACTTCTCTAGAAGTGGGGCCCCGGTCGTTTTTGAGTCATCAGCAGTTTTGGAGGGTTTATTTTAGGTGAATCTAATGAGCTCTCAGGGTTAGGAGCACCTGATCCCCCAATCTCAGGTAAGCAAGTAGGGGCACAGGGAAGTGGTGGGATTTACCAAGAACGTCCTCATGAGTTAGAGGCCAGCCTGAACTTGCCCCGCACCTGCATGCTCGCAGAGTTGCAGAGACCAAACCCCAGAGTCCCCAGGAGGCCACGCTGCACTCCTGACAAGCTGACAAGGCCGCTCCTCATCCATATTCAAATGTTTGTGGCCCCACGCGGATCTCTAGAGAAAATTGCTTTCCTTCTCAAAGCTGAACGACGTTCAATTATTTCATTGAAAGTACAAGTGTGTTTTGCATTTTCTTTCATTTTTTTTAAGAAGAGAAACTCAACCAAAAGATGCTAATGTCAGTGGAAATAAAGGCTCCAAGACTGGCGTTAGAGAAATGAGGGAATGAGGGAACATCCTCTCCGTGGTTCTTATTTCTCTCTCACCACTTAATGTCATATTGACTCCATCGGCGCCCTAAGGCCGTGGTTTCCAAACTTCTTTTTAGCAGCAAAACTCTTCTTTTTTTTCCTAAATGAACTCTCAGGCAGGAGCTCTAAATAGAAAACATATAAAAGGTGATAAAGACCTCGGCTGGCCGGGTTTATTGCTCAGGGCAGGGCTTGGTGCGCTGGGGGGACCCCTAGGCCCCTCTCCCCATCCCTGGTTCCCAGGAGCGAGTCCGAGAGGCCGCGCCTCACTGGGGTACTCTCCTGTCAGCCTGCAGTGGCTGCTTGCTTTAGTTTTGCTTTAAAGAGAAAAAAAAAAATGTCCATGATTTGAGCCTGTTCTTCCTGAAACCCTGCTTCTTTAGTTCCGCAGACTCATGTGTCTGTCTGGCGGAGTGAGGAGCATCCGTAGGACAAGCCACATAGAGCAGGAGGACAGCCATCAGACAGGGACCCAGAACCCCAGGGCGTCCCCCTCAAGTCCCTTGCTCGGCACCGTCTCCGCGTCTAGAGCCGGCCTGTGACCTGGCTCATGGGAAATACACTGGCACCCACGAGCGTGCTCCAGGACAGCAGGCGGGTGGTGCGGCAGGCAGCGCCTCGCTTCCTCCTTCGCCCGTCAGCTCGTCCCTGCACCTGAGAGCCGGGAGTTGGGGTACTCCTGGTGTCTCCTCTTGGTGGAAGGGGGCCACCGCTCAGCCCTCCATACCCAGAGTGGCCTTCCAGTCCAGGGTCACTGGGCTGATGAGAGGGGTTTTAACAGCTCCCGAGGCAGGGATCCTCAGACTCCCCACAGCACCTCACACCCATGAGTCGGTCCTGCAGGACCAAGAGCCAGCCTTCCTGGGAGGCCAGGGGTCCCCAGAGCACCTCTGTGGGGGCCGCTTCCTCTGGAGTTGGTCCCCCTCATTACTTAGTGCCTTGGCCCCAGGGTTTCGTGGTCCCTCACCTGTTTAGGAACAGTGGGTGGCCTGAAGCCCTTAACTGGGGATACACTGGTCTCAGCAGGGACTCGGGGTGGATTTAATTCCCTCCAAAGGCTTTTTGGACTATGCAGGCTCCCTGAAGAAGACCTGTCTATCAAAACCCCCAGGCGTCTCCAGCCAAGGAGAACTCCCAGGCGCCACGCTTAAGTCACACGGAGCCAAGGGTGCCCCGTGGGGGCAGAGGCTGGCCAGGCACACGCAGGGCCCTGGGTCCACCCCAGCTCTGCAACAGCAGCAGAAATGACACCTGCCCACCATGGGCTCAACAGTTCAGTTGCCTCCCTTCCCTCAGTAGGAATAGAGAAGGCTGGTCACTCTTCTCACTGAGACCCCGGGGCAGGCACCAGGTGGTCTTCCTCCCTGGGGTCTCCATTCTCCAGACAAGATGACACCAAAGTGTGATGTGCCTCACAGTCCCTCCCCTTATGGGAGGTGTGGCCAGGCCCTGGGTGAACCGCTGACCAGGCTCTCAGGAGCTCCCACCACGGGGGCACCCCTGGTTGTCTGCTGGACAGCTCAGACTCCTGGGCCGAGTCCTGTTGCTCATGGCGGCTGTGGGCCTGGCCTGGCACTTCACGTACTCTTCCCTGGTGAGCCCTCGCTCGTGGGTGTTGAAATCAAAGCTCTGGTGCCCACTTTGGAGAAAAGGAGAAAAAATGTTCCGCAGGCCTTGGGCTGGGATGACCTGGTGGTTCCTGAATGTTCTCCCCCCTGGTCCTACAGGTGCCTCAGGGCTGGCCACGTCTGTCCTGCCACAGGTGGCCAGGGAAGACTCCAGAGGTCCACTCACCTTGAGCGGTGGCTCATAAGCAGCCTGTGACCTTAGTCAGAGAGCTCCAGGGCCCTGTGTGGCTCTGTGGTTAATCACCACTCAGAGCACCTCCGAGGCAGCCTTAAGACTCAGAATGAACTATATTTACCACTCTGGGTTGTGTGCTGTTAGAACTTAGAGATTGTGTTTATGTGCTGTTCTGTGCCCTTTATGTATACAATTAAATTTATAATATTTATAATAATATATATAAACTATTTTATAACATACTACATGTAATATATATTTGTGTGTCTATATAAAATGTGTGTGTGTGTGTGTGTATATATATATATATATATATATATATATATAGAGAGAGAGAGAGAGAGAGAGAGAGAGCGCCAAAAATTTTACATGTAAGCTGAACACAAATGTTCCGCTTTCCTCTGAAACATATTGTTTTACTCTTCATCTTTGTATATGGTGTGAGTGAGAGGGTCAAGATCCACTTTTCCCTACATGGACATCCAGTTGACCCAGCCCCATTGATTTACAATGACCATTAGCTGGAAACTAAATCACATCTAGACATAAAGGCATCCATAACGGGCCACAGATCAGCCAGGGCTGTACATCAGTGAAGGAAAGCATTTCAGAAATTATAGAAGCAAGAGCCGGGCACAGTGGCAGACACCTGTAATCCCAGGGACTCAGGAGGCTGAAGCAGGAGAATCACAAGTTCAAGGCCAGCCTCAGAAACTTAGTGAGGCTCTAAGCAATTGAGCAAGACCATGTCCCAAAATAAAAAATAATAAATAAAGGACTAGGGATGTGGCTCAGCACCCTTGGGCTCAATCCCTAGTACCAAAAATATTTTTTTAATTATAGAAGCAAATGGTGGGGATACATCACAGTGTGTACAACATAAAAAGAGGGAGATACCCACTAGGAAAGGCCATTCCTTCATTTACCGCCACATTTCTCACGTGGTGGCCTCCCCAGCGTGCCATGGACACCTAATGAACACCTGCGAAAATTGATTCTTGCATCTCTTTGCGGAGCTGAGGGCTCATCAGGGACTAGCTGGCACAGTAACCTTCTGGTGGGATCACAGCAGGTAGCTTTCCTCGCCTTGGCCATGACGAAGAGCCCGCTGTCAGAGCAGGACAAGAGTACACAAGGATGCAGAGTCAGGGATCCGTAACTGAGAAGAGCCCTTCCACAGGGTCCAGGAAAATCAGGACACACTCAAATAACCACGTCATTAGGTGTTTGGTGATGAGAACGGGAAGTCACGGGCTGGGAGCCGCACTCTCTTATTTGTTGGTAAGAATTTCATGGGAATCGGAGCAACCTCTATCCCCACTGTCATTGCTAAGACACTGACCTCTTGCTGCACATGCCCGGCTGCGTGCCAAGCCCCTTAATTGTAATGTCGTGTTTATGTCACTCACAGTCCCTATGGGGCCGACCTCCACGTCCTTTATGTAAACGCAGTCTGCTGGAGGCCTGGAAGCTGTTATGAGCTGGATTTCCGGCAATCTCGGCCCTTTTATCCTCGCCAACAGAAATTCAGTTTAGAAATCTTTCCTAGACCTCCTCTTTTAATTCCCAAAGTCAATTCCCAGATGACTACACCCAAGCTTCTCGTGCTCAGCTTGGTTCTCTGTGAAACCTCAGAGTCAATGGCTCCTGCGCCTGGGCCCCTGCAGGCCAGCCCCTTAGAGCCATCTGCTGACCTTCCCCACTCAGCTTCCCAGGGGAACCTTCCAGGCCAACTGAGGAGTGCTGTGTGTGCTCTCCCTCGGTGAGTGAGAAAATCCAGTTCCACCTCTCCCTGAAGATGACCTCTGGGCTTAGTCCATCATCCCTAGTGACCCTCATGTGACTCACCCCATCTTTTCAAAGAAAGAAGGAAATAACTCAGCTCTGAATTGAAAGAGCTCATGAGCTTCAATACGCCATCCCAAGCCAACGGCCCACGATCATTGTATGAAAATAAGTTTTACGTCTGGTATTTGATTTGCCACATAGTTTAACAGAAAAGTAACTTTATCTATTTTTTTCCAATTAAAGGAAGTAATGTTACAATCAATAATTCCTCTACTCTGCTTTGGTAAATTAATGTCTGCCTATTGTTTTTAAATCACAAAGTGAACATTGCTATAGAAATGTAAAATGGTACTATTTCATTTTAATCTATTTAATTTTCCATTCTGGAATTACATAATGGGGTTAAAACATTGAATAGAATTAATAGAATGAGTATTTAATTAAGCAATAATGAGTTTCTAAATGGATGCTCAAAGAAACTAGCTTTATAGTTTATGCAAGAATCAGATAATGGTCTTAACAAAGACCATAATAATTGTGTTGAATGTTTTCTATATTTAAAGATTTTTGTTTTTTTCTGAATTCTCTCAGGAGTAGATTTAAACAAACCCAATTCCTTGATTAGGCTCCACTTTGCTTTCAAGGTAGATTCTGAGTGTCTTTCCCAGCCATCCAGTCCTGCACTAGAAATGCCATAGGCCACCTTTGCCTCCTGACATCAAGCATTCCCCATGGTCCCCCCGAATTCCACCCGGACCCTCCTTCCTTCTGCTCTGTGAACACACAGGCCCCTCCTGCCACCCAGCCTTTGCTCCTGCCACATGGCCTCCGCTCCTGCCGGTCCAGATGCCTCGAAGGCTCTACCCTCCTCCCCTCACTAACTGCTCCTCTTCTTTCAATTCTCAAAGAATTTTCCCGATGATTCTTCTCTAACCAGGTCGGGCACCTGCCCCCACCAACACACACTGTACAGACCCCTCGAGAACCCTGTGATTTCTTCCTGAGCAGTTAACACAGTCTGTAATTATCTATTAGTTCATATCTGCCTCTCCTTCCAGCCCATAATCTGCATGAGAAAATATACCACATCTGCTTTATTTACTAATGTATCCCTAGATGGATGGATGGATAGACAGATGGATGGACAGATAGAAAATGGATAAATGATGGATGAATGAATGGAGGATGGATACATGGATGGACAGATGAATGGATGGATGGATGGATGGATGGATGGATGGATGGATGGATGATGGATGACGGCATGGATGATATGTATGCCGACGGACCCATTACTACCTCTAAGGACACATGAGGGCCACGGTACACACTTCTGAGATTTCCTAGAACATTGCCACCTTGTGTTCTCTGCCAGCCCCTTTGGTCAGTGCTACAGACATGAAAACCTGTGTCCTGGGAGCAGCTGCCCAGGAGGGTCTCACAAACAGGGCTGAACTTTGGTTTAATCAAGTGGCTGGCCCACCCGTTTGCCAGATCTTCAGGCCCAGTCGTGCTGGGCGCCAGCCTGTGTGCTGTTAAGGCACTGTGACCTACCACTAGGTCCCTGAACTAAGAAAAGAAGAACTCTAAGAGGCAAAGAATGTTTAACTCGTTTCCTCACACCACAAAAATGCGATTTTTAAAGCTCATGAAAATCTATCATAGTAAGAGGGGTCAGTGAGCGCGAACGGCCTGGGGTCAGAGTCAGTTCTGCAGGCACTGTCCTGGAGAGCAGGGTGACCAGCCCACCCTGCCCTCGAGCATCAGTGACTTGCCACAGCCTGGCTCCTGTCTGACTTTGTCCTTGGGTGTTTTCTCAGTCCTCTGTCCCCATGTGTAAGATGCCTGAGGCCCCGTGCAGCAGCCCCGTGTGAGAAGCTGCAGACCAGCCAGGAGGGGGCAGGCAGATAGCTCCGCCCTCCTCACCCTCCTCTGTCTAGGCCACAGGGCTCCTCTGCGTGGACAGCCATCTTCTCACGGTGCTAGGACGTAACTGCGTTTCCACGGGCTGGTGGTTCCCGGCACCCTCTAGTCCCGTACACCAGTCCCCCCGATGGTCTGCCCCGTTTCCTAAGAAACAGGTTCAGAAAAGCCACGAGGACAGGTTGTGAGCCGACGCCCATGGCCATCAGCAGGGACGAGCCCTGTTCCCTGGCGCTGGCTACAGTCAGGGCTGGGTGACTGGCCTGGACAATGAGGAGCCTCGGAGCAGAATTGGTTGAAAGCAGAGATTCTGGAATCCAGGAGACCAGGTCTGACCCTGGTTCACACAGGACTCCGGACCAGAAAACCTCTGTCTTCTTTGGGCAGTCGTCTTCATCGGCATCTGAAGGGAAGGTAGCAGGCGTTTCTCCAAGGCCCCTCGGCCCCAGGCTCAGGCCTCCTGCCCACCCAGAAGGGAGGGCACTCTGCTTGACACCTGCTTGACCTCCTCAGACTTGGACTCCACACCCTGGACGACGTGTGAGAATTATGTGGGCAGGTTCAGAGAACAGGGGCTCCCAGGCCTTACCCCCGGCCAGCTGGGCTGGAACAGGACCCAGGCATGTCTTTAAAGCTCCATAGAAAATGTCCACGTGCAGTCAGGGCTGAGAGCCCCTGGTCTGGTTTTCCAGCTCCAGAACTCTGTGGTGTTTTGAGAGCAAGAAAGGACGGGAGCCAAGGCCACCGTCCTCAAACAGGGATCAGACCCGACCGAGGAAGCTCCTGCTGGAGCCATTCCCTGTGACCGCGTCCTCAGTGCCCTGCTGGCCTGCTGTTTTGCATCCTGTGACATGTTCTGGAGCGTCCCAGCTCCCCTGTCATGGCAGACTGGCAACTCCCCCAGGTTTGCCGAGGAGTGATAGATAAATTAGTTCCCATCCCGCCCATCCCCCAAGGCGTCAAGACGAGGCTCCTGATTAACGATTTGTTAGTCAATTAATCAGTGGCTGCCTTTGAAACCTCATTTCTCAAATGAGTTCTCTTTGAATACCAGGCCTTTCTGACATCATCTTACTATCTCCAGATTCACTTTGCTCCTAATTAAAATTCCAAGATATTTCTTCTTGATGTCAGCTTATTGGTATTACTTGTTTATAAAATATTTGCAAACAGATTACTGTTCACCTGTAGTGTGTCAGAGGTAAGCAGCAAAACAATACTTTATGCTTCTGACTCAAAGGAAATGTGTTGATGATAGCTCATGGAACCCTCCATCGAGGAGAAAGCTAATTTTTCATCGATTGATTTATTTCCACCACGCCTACTGGCAACAAGCTTTTGAGATGTACTACAACAAAAACACAGGAGGGGCAGCCTCCAGACTGTGGGTCTCTGTTTCCATAGCAAAGGCTCTCCAGCCACGTGGGTGGTGGGCAAAGGGCGGGGGGAGCAAGCTGCTTCTCTTCCTCAGAGGGGAGGGCAGCTGCAGCAGAGGCTCTGGAGGCAGACCCTGGCCTGAGCCCCAGGCCCCCTGCAGGGAGTCCTGGCCTCGGTTGACCTGGTTGTGGAGTGTGGGCGGGGCTGCAGGAATCGGATCACCTGATGGCTCATGCTCTTGTTCAACAGCAGAGCCGGGGGCCTGGCCACTCCCTCCATGTGGAGACTCAGGGACCAAGGTCCCACCTCGGCTCCCTCTCCCTGGGGGCCTCGGGCTTGTGAGCACTCAGGCAGGCAGAGAAGAAAGAGCACAGGCAGGGGCTCCACGTCTCCTGTCCTCCTGCCCAGCCCAGCGTATTTCCACCCACGTTCTCTGGGAGAGAAGTTAGTCTCGGGACCTCACCTAAGTTCAAGGGGAGCCAAGAGGTGCAGCAGAGCATCTTCCGAGCCATAAGCCTCCCGTGTTATATCATTTGTTATTAAATGAGGTGATGTGGGGCGTCCCCAGTACCGTGCATGCGGGAGGGCTCCACACAGGGCCTTTGCTGTGTACTTTTCAAAATAGTGACAGTCACCATCTACTTGGTTTGCAGTTTCAAGCCACAGTGGAGGAAGGAGCTGTGGGGGTCATCGTCAATCTGACGGTGGAAGACAAGGACGACCCCGCCACCGGCGCGTGGAGGGCTGCCTACACCATCATCAACGGAAACCCAGGGCAGAGCTTCGAGATCCACACCAACCCCCAGACCAACGAGGGGATGCTCTCCGTCGTCAAAGTAAGGCTCTGTGATGTGGCTGCAGGGAGCAGGGAGGGCGGGTGGGACCCCGGAGTCAAGAAGACCATAGACAAGGCCCACTCTCTTCCTCGAGTTCACAGAGCAAAGGGCTGGTGGCCCTCAGGAGCAGCTGTGCCCTTGGCAACATAAGCCAGCACCCTGGATCTCTTCTCCTGTTTTACAGGTTCTGGAAAACCCAAAGTCAGCTGTGACTTTAAGGAAACCAAACTTACACTGAAATGCAATTCTCAGTAGGTTTGCCCCTGAGTTAGCAAAGGATGGGCCAAAACGGAACCTGCAAAGGTTCTGTAAAGAGCTGTGCTCCCAGTGTGAACTATCGTGTTTCATCTTCATCTTTCTTAGCAGAGTCTCCATTATTGTCCTAGAAACAAATGCACAACAGTTCTGGGAGGGAGGGCTTTGGGGAAGCTGCTGGCAACCAGCACAGCCACCCTCTCTCTGGCTGCCAGTGGAGAGGAAGGAGGAAGAAACACGATCCCAAGAACCAAGCCCTGTGTGTGGTCATGCAGAAGTGTCCCCGCGAGGGACGCTGCACAGAAGGGGCCAGGCAGGTCCCCTCCAGTTTTCAAGCTGCTCCACTCTCTCTGGGAAGTCCCAGGGCCAGTTCCTGCCAGAGCCCAGGCCTTCACCGGAACAGAGTCTCTTTCCTAGTAGAGGCCACCATTGGCCTCCAAAGCAGACAGGAAGTGTATTTGTAGTATTTGCAGAAGCAGCGGGCAGAGCAGAGACCTCGCCCCCAACTCCCCATGTGCCGGCACATCCGCCTCAGTTTCCTCATCTGCAAAGGAGGGTGGAGCTACATCAGACCTCTTGGGCAGTGGTCTCAGTCCATTGGTAGTGCTTGATGGAGGACCGTAGGCCTGACCGCCTGTACAGAACAGACATTTACTGCTCACGGTTCTGGAGGCCAGAAGCCCAAGGTCAAGGTGCCGCGGACTGTGTCTAGCCAGGGTCTGCTTTCTCATCGATGGAGCTTCCTGCTCTGCCCTCACATGGTGGAAGAGGCAAGGCCGTCCTCTGGAGCCTTGTGCATCAGGGCACTAATGCCATCATGACCTAATTACCTACCAGTGTCCCCACCTCCCAATGCCCTTAAACTGGGAAATATGATTTCAACGTATGAATTTGGGGTGGCCACACACATTCAGTCTATCGCAGTTGTGAGGACTTCAAACATTAGTATGTACAATGTTCAGAACGGTGACTACTACTCAGTCTGTGTCAGTTTCCTGCTGCTGCTACAACAAATGGCCACAAATGTAGTGGCAAAATTTTTTTTTAAAGCATGCATTTATTATCTTGCAGTTGTGGAGGTCAGAAGTCCAACAAGGGTCTCACTGGGCTTAAATCCAGATGTGAGCAGGGCCACTATCTTGGGAGGCTCTGGGGAGACAGCTCCTTGCCCTTGCCACTTCTAGACCCTGTCCCGGCCAGACTGCAACCCTAAAGCCCGCAGTGCAGGACCTTCAGATCCCTCTCTGGGGCCTCCACTTCCTCTCTAGCCCTTCCTTTTCCACCACTGAATCTCCTGCTTCCTCCTCCTCGGCCCTCCTTCCTGGCTCTTCCTCCGACTCTGTGATCCTTTGGGTCCTCTGGACGATCCGCGACAGCCTCTGATCCCAAGGTCTCCGATCTCATCTGTCCTTTTGCCATGTAAGACCCATGTGCAGGGCTCTGGGGTTGGAGTGTGAAACCCTGGGGGTCATTCTGCCCTCTGCAGAACCGTATCAACAGCGGCACCAGCTGAGCTCCACACGGTGGCTCAGGGTCCTGCCCCTGAGAATGACAGATCTCAGACCCTGTGGCCTGTACAGGTGCCGCCCCCCACGCCCTGCCCTTTTCAACCTCTGGCCTTCCCAGTTCTCCAGTCACACACAGCAAAGTTGTCAGGAGACCTGGCGAGGGCTTCCTGCCTCTGTGGGGCACACTCAGAGCTGAGACAGTCATAGAGTAGCTCAGCCCGGCCGTCCTCCACGCTTGCCCTCAGGCGACTTCCCAACCCTGCAGAGGACGAGACTTAGGTAGACACCCCCTCCATGGTGATCTGTTCCCCCCACGAGTGCTCGCTAGGGCTCCAGGAAACATTAGCGCAGCAGGAGGAGCACTCTCTCCCGGCCCTGCCTCGTCCACAGCGAGGCTCTCAAATGGGGCCCAAGCAAGAATCCCCTGAAACGCTAGTTCAAGGCAGGCTCCCAGGCAGGTCAGCACGGGGAGAACAGGTGCACCGTGACTCTGTGATTCATGGGGCACACCCCTAGGTCCCTGGGGGGCTCCATCAGCACACCCACCCTCTCTGCAGACTGTGGCAGGAGGGACTTGCAGAGGCCAGGCCTCGCCCTTTACCCTAGCCTTCCTTTGCTTCAGAAGGAGGCTGCAGACATGAATCAATAGGAAAGGAGGAGCACCCCCTGCTTCTCAGCACATCTGAGGCAAAACCAGGACAACTTTCTAAAGAGGCAGAGCTGGCCATGCTCTCTGATGCCCTCCATCCTGCCCAAGACTCCATGCATCTGTTAGGAATGCTTTCTGCTGCAAGTCCCAAGATGCCAGACCAATAGTGTCTTCAGTTATAAACAAAATCTAAGAATTTTCCTAATTGGATAAAAGTAGACCAGTCCAGGATTGACTGGCAGCTCAAGGTGTCAGAGAACCAGAAGAGGGTTACCTTACTTGCTTTGGGCATTTTCCTCATGAACATAAAATGGCTGCCAAAGACCCAGGCATCATGTCTTCCCTTGGCTATGTCCCCAGATAGGAAGCAATGAAACAACCAGACAAATGAGAAAGCATGTTCTCCTATGTCCCTCTCCTCTTGCCAGAGAAGAAAATTCTTCTCCAAGGGTCCCTCAGCGAATTTCCTCTTACGTTTCATTGACAAGAAATATATATATATATATATATATATATATCTACCCTTAGTGAAGGCTGAGCAGGTCCAAACCTGGCCTTTTGGCCTCTGCAGTAATAGGTGGGCCAGGGAGAAGGGGTTGGTAATGGCTGGAGGGCAGTCACCATGAGCAGGTCTGCCCTGGCCAATTTGAGGTCCAGCATACAGATGAGCTAACAGGAAGCTGGTGTCTGGGGTGTCCAGCTTCCCGCCCAGGCTGAATCCTGGCAGATGAGAACCTGTTTCCCTTTAACCTCTGATCCGGAGCACCCTGACTTGGTTTGTAGACCTATTCCACAACTGCCAAAAAGCTGTTCTTCCATTGGAGTGGAATCCACCCCGCATTTGAGGTCTATTTGCTTCTCTATCCTCAGAGAAGGAAGCATCCGGAAAGTGCCCTGGTTCCCCACCCTGTGATGGGCTGGGAAACCACTGTTGCTTCACCTCTGAACCTTCCCCTGCTGGGCAGCCCCTGGGTCCTCCATCCCTCTGAGTGTGGGACGCCAGCACTGCACGCAATAGCTATAATTGTTTATTATGGAAAACAATGTAATGTTTCTAAAATGACTGGCTCAGTCTGCAGGACGCTATTTAGGACTCTTGTGCCACCCTCTCTCTGCCCACTGGCCCCTGTGGCTGCCCTTCTGCTGTCCTCCTTAATGGGCTGCCAGTCAACCCCCTGGCTCTCGTGCGTCGTGTCCTCCTAGAGAGCAACCCACTGCCTCCTGCAGCCTGGCCCCAATGAGCTCCCTACTTGCTTTTCCGGTGGACCTGAGAAAATAACCGTCCAAGTGACAAGTTTATCCTGGTCTCACCTAAATGTGTCCCCATGCACACCCGGTCACAGGAGCCCCATTCTGGAAAATGTCACTCTCACTGCATCATGGGACTCCTGTGACGTTTGGTCCCCAGGGCTGTCGCAGTGCTATTGCTTGTGATGGGTTTCTTTGTGCATCTGACGCAGCCCACTCAGTCGCCAGGGAGGCATGTGCCACCAAGGACCTGTGCAAAATCACGGGGAGCGGCCCTCCTCAGGGGCAGCTGTCGGCAGTGGGCAGGACAGTCATCACTGTGTAGGGCTCTGCTGGCCTCGCTGTGTGACTGGCCTCTCTGTCCCCTTTCCCAGTAAGTGGTCATAGAGCCCCCGCATCTTGGTGACAGCTGAAAATGTCCCCACACGTTTTCCACACCCTCCAAGGGCAAAGGGCCCAGCGTCCTGGCCCACATGCCAGATTCTCCAGTTCTTCTCCCTCCGGGGCTCCAGAGGAGAGACTGTCACCTGGAGGTGATGTAGAGGCCAGCCTTAGCCTCCACGGCAAGGGAGAGGAGCATTAAGGCAGCCCTGGTTGGCCTGATGGTTTGGTCCGGTGTGTGATGGAGACGGGGTCCTTGCTCTGAAGCTGCCGGAGCTGCCCTTCGGGTCTCTCATTACCGAGCCCCGCAAGCGTCGGGAGTTAGAGGTTACAGGCAGGAAGCTCTCGATGCCTGTGTTGCCCGTGAGCTGCTGCAGAGGCAGGAGGGAGGCCGGGGCCTCAGGCTCGAGACAGGTATGGCCGTTTATTTCTCCATCTGAGCACGTCGACCCTGTCGACCTCATTTGGTATTTACGTGTTTCATTTTCTTAAAGAAGACTCCCAAATTGCATAAGACCAAGGCCCCAAAGCCCAGGTCCCTCCCTGCGCTCACAGGACGTGGGGGGCTCTGTGGGGAGCTGTCCACCCTCGTGGCACGTGCAGGTCCTGACCCTCCCGTCTGCCTTCTAGCCCCTGGACTATGAGATCTCCGCCTTCCACACCCTGCTTATCAAAGTGGAGAACGAGGACCCGCTGGTGCCCGACGTCTCCTATGGCCCCAGCTCCACGGCCACCGTCCACATCACCGTCCGGGATGTCAACGAGGGTCCAGTCTTCTCCCCGGATCCCATGATGGTGACCAAGCGAGAGAACATCTCCGTGGGCAGCGTGTTGCTCACGGCCAATGCCACCGACCCCGACTCCCTGCAGCATCAGACCATCAGGTGGGTGTGCGCTCGGGCCTGCAGACGGGGGCCCCCTGGGCTTCTCCTCCCCGCCACGGGAGTTGGTAGCCAGGAGCAAAGTGCCACTAAATGAAGCCTGTGTGTGATCTGGCCAAGCAGGGACAGTGGCAATGAGGAGCCTGTGGCTGGTGGAACCAGGGGACCGGCTCTGTGTGAGCAGAGTCCCCGCCCCTGACTCCAGCACAGGAGGAGATGGCCTCAGGGCTGTGTCCCCACAGGACCATTCAGTTCTGCTGGCACCAGGGCCACTCCCCAAGGGAGAGAAAGGGGCCACCCAGGTGGCACTGCAGAGGCCGGGCCTGCCTTGCCCTCACCCCACTTTGTGAGAACGGCCCCAGCTGCTGCATTTACCAACAGGGCATGGTGAATCCAGACAGGCTCACGACTTGCTCAGGGCTGCCCGGCACAGTGGCCGAGGGGTGGGGCAGAATGGGGCCATCTGCCATGCCCACGGCCCCTTCTGCTGAACGCTGGTTGACTCCAAGCTGTCAGAGGAAGGCACAGAGAGGTTGCCTGCTACCTCCAAATGCAGCGCAGCCTTAGGGTTGGAGGTGGGGCAAGGAGGCAGAAATGCCCGTCTTCATTTCTTAGGCTCTGCCTGGTGCTTAGACAGCAGGTGTTTTGTAATGAGATTTAATTAAGTGGTCGTTACTACGGTGTTTTCAATGTCAGCAAATACAAGACGCCCTCGCTGGGACATCTTTTCACAAATCAGCATTTGTGCGGGTCCAAATGTGCGCTTGCCCCTGCCAAAGTTACTGCCTTTGCCTCCCAGATCTGATCTTGGCCCCTTCTGTAAGCACAAATGATCAAACACAGACACACCCATGATAAACATGCCACTGGTTTCCCTGACTTGAATACCTGTGGCACAGTCGCCCGGCCGCTTTCCTACCACCGAGCGAGCTGCAGGGAAGGACGAAGATGAGTGTCCCAGCCCTGAAGAGGATTTGTTTTTACAAGGAAACTTCCCGAATGCCAGCTGAACTGGATAATGGTGCAGAGTAATACCAAAGGCCAAATCCTATAATAACGTGAATCTGAAACAGACGTTTTTCCTCCTCTCCCCTCCCCACGGCCTGGTCTCTGGCAAAGGAAATGTGCAATTTAAACATCAAAGAGAAAGGTTTCCTAAGCACTTAGACGGCGAGCCTGCAGCCTAACGGACTACAAGGATGGGTGAAGGTAGGGCGCCTCCAGGGGGTTAACGGTGGTTTGTGTTTCTATAATAGGAGGCGAGCAGGCGATTGGGGGTGAAATGAGTGGAAATAGGGTTGGTGTGGCCAAGCCTCGGCTGTCACGCTGTCACCACTTGGAATACTGCCCAAAGTGGCAGGGTTCACGGGGAGGGGCGGGGTGGGGGGGTCTGGTTCACAAGCCACAGGTCCCACTGAGGAGCAGGGAGTGGACAGGTGGGTCAGTCTGGGTTCCCTGATTGAGACAAGCTCTGGCTCACTTGGAAAAGGGCAAATTGGCCAGAAGATTCTAGGATAATGATGAGGAACCAGCTTGAGACAGCACAGGAACCAGGCCACCCCCGAGGCTTCAGGTGACAGGAGCTGACAGGCTGGCACTCAGGCTCCCACGGGGACAGCAAGCCAGCTCCCGACCCTCAGCCCACTGTCCACGTGCCAGGGCGAGACTGCAGAGCCAGGAGCCTCCACTCAGGGCACCTGGACAGAGGGGCCGCCCACCCAAGAGGGCTGGGAGGAGGAAGCGAGCCCCGCCTGCCCAGGCCCAGGGATGGGCCCAGGTGCCGCGACCCCTCGCCAGCAAGGGAAAACACGACACAGGATTCTTCTTTCAGCAGTTTATTCAGGCCTTGATTCATGTATCATCTTCTAGTGACCC
>NW_026000222.1:4155127-4179762 GCF_001458135.2 Marmota marmota marmota | reverse complement strand
ATCTGTTAAACATCCTCTAACTAACTTCCAAAGTGGTATAACGCCACCCTCCAAGGTACCTTGCTCATGAGCGAAATCCAGATCTTTCCCTAACTTATCCCAGCTAGGAATCGTAAGACTCCCTGAAAAGGCAAAACAAGGAGCTGCTATATCAGCTTCTCTCAAAAACATCTGCAAAGTGCTCTGCTTTACCTTAAGTCCTTTTGAACGTAGCAGCCCGTCTAGGGCCAACAAAATTGGGCTTGAAGAGGTAGCGCCCATAATGTTTTTAGAGCTATAAAGAAAGTGAAAGTACAAAAGCCCCGCTCTCTCCTTATTTACAGGGGAGCATCCTTTTTTCCGCTCTCTCTTTATTTACAGAGAGAGCGCCCCGCTATTTGCTTGCGGATTCCCACTTTACCTGGGAACTTACCTGGTGCACCACCCTGACTGCTGAAAGTTCTGGATCCTGGGTTCGAGGAATATAATTCCACGTCCGGGCCACCAATTGCCGCGACCCCTCGCCGGCAAGGGAAAACACGACACAGGATTCTTCTTTCAGCAGTTTATTCAGGCCTTGATTCATGTATCATCTTCTAGTGACCCGCCGCCGAGCGCCCAAGCACAGCCTAATAAAGCCTCCAGCATACCAATCCTAAGCTGCCACGTGGACCTTTCTCATAGGGTGGTAAGGGATTGCGTGCCAATTCTCCATATTAGGAGTTGTTTATCACAGGCCACAGTGGAAGCCGGCGCCATCTTCTAATGGCGGCCACGGTCCAATTAGAACGGCTCACCACACCCAGGGAGCTCTTCCTGGCAGGGTGAGAGCCATGACATTGAGGACATCCAGCCAGCACCCGAGCCATGGAGAACGACGTCCAGTCCCTGGAACTGGGAACACGGGTCCCCACCCTCCCCAGTAGAGTGTTGAGAGCACGTGGGAGGAGGAGTGACCACACCTGTGACGTGTTGGGACGGAGGGAACATGGGATGTTCTGCAGAGAGCCACATTTCTATAGCAAGCCTGATCCCACAGCAGTGACCCTCAGTCACAGGCCACCAGGACCCAGCTCAGAGTGACTTATGCCAAAGGATGCAACGCGTGGTCCACATGACCGAAAAGTCCTCAGGGACCAGGGGATCAGTGTGATGGGGTTTGGGTGCTCAGGCCAGGTTCCACCTTCCCTGGCTCCTCTCTCCACCCTCAGCTGTCTGTCCCTCACATGTCAGTGGAGGGGAGGCCACTGCAGGACCCATCCTCCGTCTGTCTGCAGAAAGAGACATCTCCCTCCCCACAGAGTCCAGCAAAGGCCCAGGGGTGGGGCCCATCGAGACAGCTTGGACAGAACCCTGAATGGCAGGACAGACTGCGCCAATGGGCAGGTCCTAGAGCATGGTCCACGGCAGACCCCAGCATTTGCAGTGAGGGCCTGAGCCGTGGCCACCCAGAGAGGGCAGGAGGTCTTCCCAGAAGACGGGAATGGATGCTGAGTCATCAGGAAGCACTGGTGGCCTCTGCAGCTGAGCACCTGCTACAAACACAGCTGCGGTGCTTCTGTGGGGCGGGTGCACCAAGAGCCTTATGCTTGCCGTAGGCTGAGGGACGTGGGCCGATCCCCTTACAGGGCGAACCTGGGTGTCCTCTGTGTGCAGTGTGTGAGAGACACGGGTCTCTCCTGGCCCAACTCCTCAGAGTCATAGCTCCTCAGTCCACTCTGGCTGGACCTCAAATTGGCCAGGGCAGACCTGCTCATGGTGACTGCCCTCCAGCCATTACCAACCCCTTCTCCCTGGCCCACCTATTACTGCAGAGGCCAAAAGGCCAGGTTTGGACCNCAGGTGCCGGTTCTGAGCTCCCAGGAAGGCAGGCATAACATCACAGACAGGTGGAGCTGTTGTCCTTGGAACTCTGGAAAGAAAAGGCTCATTCATGAGGTGCAGCTTTTGATCCTGCACACTGAGAAGTGCTGTCCCCGGGGGCTGTGTGTGCAGAGGGTGAGCAGGGGTGCGGGAGGGGCCAGGCTGAGAGACGGTTTCTAATAACCCTCACTTGGCTCCCCAGACTTCCCAGGCAGACGGCTGTCCTTGTGAGTTGTGTTGCGGCTGTAAGGACTCTTCGGGGAGCAGACCCTGAAGAGGGGGGAACTTCTCTCTGGGAACTCTCAAGGAGAGCTCTGAACTTAGCTGACTGAGGCTCAGAAAAGACGCTGGGCCATCCGTGTGCCTGCCGTGCTGAGATCATGAGCGTCACTGTGGGTCCCCGTCTCCGGGCCACTGTGCAGAGCCCTCTCCTGGGTGTCCTTTGCTCTGTCCATCACTCTCCTGTTCCCTTCCTGCCCTCTGCCCTCCTCCCTCTGCCCTGCTTCTCCTGGGTGTCCCCCCTTCCCCGTTCATCCCTCTGTGTCTCTGGCTCTCTCTCTGTCCCTTCCCCTCTTTTCCTTCTCTTCCTCTTCTACCAAGCAGGGGTCGGGCATCTTCGGGTGATATCCTCGCATCTAGCCGTTCCCTCCCCTCCTCCTCCCTCCCTTTCTCTTTTGCTCCATCTCCCTCCCACCACAGCCATCATATCGCTCTCTAGGCTCCAAGATTCTCTGGGGCTCAGCCCCGTCGCCCCCAGGCTCTCCCGACTCAAACACGCCATGGGAGATGCTCCACTGACCAGTGTCCTTGGAGCCCAGCTGGGGCCCTGCTTGTCCCTGTTGGTCCCTTGGTCTCCTCCCTGGGGGACTCTGTCTGCTGACAAAATGGGAAACCTTCTCCCACCTCCCAAAGACGGGAACTTCTAGCAAACCCCCGTTCATGGCCCGGGGCCCATCTTGTGTGACAAAGCACAGAACCCAGGCCACCACCCCCCTGCTGCCCACTGCCCACACACACACTCTGACTCACCAGGGAGCATGATAGCCCAGAAGGTGCCTTGATCTGCAAGGAGCCGTGACCCCAGCCGGGGAGCGTCCTGGCAGCGGAGCACACATTCTTGAAGAAAGGCCTGGGCCACTGAGACCTGTCCAAAAGCCCGTCACCTGTGCCCTCCGCCCAGTGAAGCAGGCCCAACAGATTGGGCACAGGTGGATGCCCCCGATAACGATGATGACTGGCACCCCCTTACCCTTCCTAAGATGGATCCTAGAGGAAACTTTTGAAAAGGCAGTTGATAATAAAATACCTGTGGCATCCACCTGAGGAAATCCCCTTTCCCCCCGGGGCTGGGCCGTAAGACTCGCTCTTATGAACTCTGCCCTCCGTGGGCCTCCTCCGCCCTCTCACTTCCCTGGGTGGGCCAACAGCCGCCCATGTCAAGAAATAGCCTTTGTTTTCCATCCTGAGCACCCACTATCCTGCTACTCACAGCTACTCATCTCTTTACCCACTCCCTTGCTGAATATTTACATTGTTTCCAATTGTTTGCAACAGTTTTAAAGACAGTAGACATGCCTGTAGCTACACTGTTTAATGCTTCACTGATTTCCAGAAGATAAGCCCCTGAAAATCTTTGTCTACTGGGCTAAAGCACTGATACTGTTATTGCCTTTTGAGTGTCCAGAGTCCTTTGGATTTGACACCTAGGCAATCATATCTACATTTTCCCTTATGATTTCTGCATAGATGTCATGGTTAGAAAGTCCTCCTCTGCTCCAAGGCCACCTAAATATCGATGGGTCTAAAATAGAGCTGGCAGCCACGCCCTGAGCTGCCGTGCACAATGATGGGTGGTGGTCAGACATGCTCCACCTCTCAGGCTGGGACGGTCCTCCAGGGACGCAAGGCAGGAGGGGGCACCCCCAAGGACACTTCAGTATCTCAGATGAGGAGTGGACCTGTGCGAGTTAGAGAGGGCAGGCGTGGCGGGAGCTATGCCAAGACAGAAGGGACGGTGTCTGCTCCACATCAGACCAGGGTGCAGTGGCTAAATGGGGCGGGAGGGAACTTGAGAAGCCCCGAGTTGCTGGCCCTTCCCCCACCTGTTGGTTTGGTCACACTGGGGACTCCGGCAGCTAAAACCTTCTGAACAGCCTCAGAGGACTCGTTTCATTCTCCCAGTAATCAGGGATTCTGTGGGAGCAACCAAGTAGCAATTCCTATTCCAAAACGTCTTCAGAACTCATCGTGTGCAGGGCTTGGTAAACAATCCCGCGCGGGGAAGACCTCTGCCTGCACGCTGAATGTGAGAAGTGTGTCGAGGAGAAATATTGTTCCTACCAAGTAAAACCACATACTGCTCGGCACTGCTTTAGAGAGGGCCATTCATCTAGGAAGCCCTGCCTGGGCGTGTCAAACGCTGCATATGTGGGAAATAAGCTTTAGCTGAGTATAACAGGAAAATCCAAAATGACAGAGGCGCAGATAGAGTCTGCTTTTTACTCACATAAAATAAATCCAGTGTGGAGTGGCACCCAGGCCTGGCACGGCAGCCCCACAGTGCCAACGGAAGCCCAGGGTCCTTCCTGCTCCATTTCTAGGCTGGTGCCCCCTGCTTCATGGTCAGCTGTGGTTGCTGATGCTCCCACCTCCATATCTGCATTCCAGAAAGCAGATGGGAGAAAGAGGAGGAAGGGGGCCCTTCCAGTCTTTTAAGGAGACTTTCTCAAAGCTGTCCACATTTTCATTTCCATTTTTGTTGGCCACAATTGGTCGCAGGACCACACCTAGCTACAGGAGTTATGGGAAAATATGGTCACTTGACTACAATATGCGGCTTTTAAAATAGGTTGTTACTAAAGCAGAATGGGTATTGGGAGGCGACTAGTACTTGCTGCCATGTGGAGTGAAACTTTCAGTTAAATTAAAAACTGGAGGGTCAATTTATTTAATGAATAAATAATGTGTGACTAAGCTTTCTGTTACTATAACAAAACACCTAAGATAATCAACCTTAAAAAAGGGAAAGGTTCCATTTGGCTTACTGATTCAGACGTTCTTGTCCACAGTCGGTTGGCCCTATTGCTTTGGGCCCATGGGAGGCTGCACATCAGGGGGCGTGCATGGCAGAGCAAACTGTCACCTCTTGGCAGCCCAGAAGCAGAGAGAGAGAAATAGGAGGCGCCAGCATCCCCATAGCCCTTCAAGGGATGCCCCTGGTGACAACCTGCTGTCCACCAGGTCCCAGCTCCTAACACTCCCTGCCTTCCTGTAACTGCTTGGGCTGGGACCACGCCTTCCACACATGACCTTGGAGGATACTTATCCAAGCCATAGAATTTAATATATTGCATTTTAGCACAACTAAAATAATAGATCATTTTGTTAGGGAAAAAAGCATTGAGTGACACTTACCGAGACCCCACTGGGGGCCTGACCCTTGGTTGGGTGCCACAAAGTCACTGGTGGAAGAAGTGGTCTATGTCCAAGACCTCAGGGGGCTTGCAGCCACAAGACCAAGCACCGTTGCTGCAAGTGAAAACACTCCAAGGAACAGGGGAGGGAGGGAGGGATGAAGAGCAGAAAAAAGAAAAAGTTAACAAATAACCAAATTCCTTATATCCTAACAGCGTCAGCAGGTTGGATTTACTATTTGCCAAACTATCTTTATTTGCTGCCGCAGTCTGGCTGGGCACAATTCAGGAGCCACTTGTCAAAAGAAACAAACTTTATTTTTAGAACCACACACGCCAAACAAAACAGCTCCTCAGGAAAAACCCTCAGAGCCCAACTGCCACCACCAGCTTCCTACAAGCCTCTCAACCTCCCCCACTCCTCCTGCTCTTGAGGCTGATTGGCTGGGTTGTGTGGGCGGAGCCAAAAACGTCCCCCAATGAGCAGCTCCATGGTCTGAAAGGGCGGGGAAACAGCCCAATGAGCATCACCGCAGAGGAGCCAATCAGTTGGCAGCTAGAAGTTGCTGGGGCCGCTGTGAGCCAATCATCAGCTGGCAGCTGGAAGTTTGCTGGGGCCCCTTCGGCTGTGGCTCTCAGCAATTTGCAAACTGTGTGTATACCTCACCTTGCAAGAATGTCTGCATGGGTACCAGAGAAATTGTGATTATTAATAAAATATTCTTTAGAGCCAAGTAATTTCAAAAGCAAAAATTTTTAAATCATTTCAAAAGTTTTGTAGAAAAAAAAATACACACTTGTGTTATGGTTTAGGTATGAGGTATCCCCCAAAAGCACATGAGTGAGACAATGCAAGAATTTTTTTATATATACTGGGGGTTGAACCCAGGGGTGCGTAATCACTGAGCCACATCCCCAGTCCTTTTAATTTCTTATTTTGAGACAGGGTCTCACTAAGTTGCCTAGGACCTTGCTAAATTGCTGAGGCTGGCCCCAAACTTGCAATCCTCCTGCTTCAGCCTCCTGAGTCACTGTGTTGTAGGTATATACCACCACACTTGGCAATGCAAGAATTTTCAGAAGGGAAATTATTTGATTATGATGATTTTAGTTGTGCTAAAATGCAATATATTAAATCCACTCATCGGTATGACCTGATGAGTGGATGATCCACTCATGTGGGTTAACTGCAGGCAGCTGGTTGTGGCTGGAGGAGGCAGGTCCCTGGGGTGTGCCTTGGGGTTTAAATTTTGTCCCTGGTGAGCAGAGCTCTCTCTTTCTCTCTTCTCGATTGCTGTGTCTTGTGCCACTTCCCTGTGCCAGGCCCTTCTTCCGTGATGTTCTGCCCCACCTTGAATCCACACCCATGGAGTCGGCGGACCCTGGACTGGACCTCTGAAACCATGAGCCAAAATAAACTTTTCTTCCTTTAAATTGTTCTCGTCAGGACTGTGGGCAGCAGCACAAAGCTGACGGAGATGATTTGGAGTATGGGCTCTGCTAACACGTTGGATGTGATTTGGGCTGAGGCCATTACAGAGCGAGAACATTCTTAGCCCAAGCCCAGTGCCAGGCCCAGCAAGTGGCTAAGGCTAATATAGATATTATAGATATGATATAATCTGCATAGGACAGATTAATGGCAGCGGGGTTAGAGTGTCTGTGTGCAAACATTTTGTACATAAACAAACACAGGGTATGATTGATTTTTTAATCCTTGAATACTCACTAATGCCTAGCAACCATGAATGCTTCACATAGGGCCTTCCCTCCATCTGGTGGGGAACCACCCAGGAGGGAGGCCTCAGCAGACAGACAGGCCCCTCGCTGCACTTCCCAGGTCCATGAAAGTCACATTAAAGAGTCATTTCCATCAGCCGGCTCTTCTTCCAAAGCCTGGATCCAAATTGAGCCTATTCTTGAACACAGAATATCTCAATCAGATCCAAATTAGCTACTCATCCCTTAGAAAGCTCCACCCTGCTTCGTCTTGAGCTCCTCGGGGCTGTCCTTTCAAGCCCTCCAACACCCCCCCCCCTCCTCTGGACTTGGAGCTTTTAGCAGCACGGTAGATCCATGCACGCATTCACACTGGCAAAGAATGCGACATTGAATAACAAAAATTCAGCCCAAAAGGTCTGTCAAAATGCCCGATTTCGACTCCCGCTGGTCTTCCTGTACTCATCAAGTCCCCCTTCTTTAACGCCTTGTTTAATCTAATATTGGAGTCCTTTCAAAGAAAATCACCAAAAAAAAAAAAAAATGATGGGAAATTGAGTGGAAATGGTCACTGGCTGGCTGCAGGACATTTTATTCTGTACCTTCAAAGGCCTTTGGAAATAGAAGGCAAAAACCAGTTCCCTTGGAAATGAGAAACTTGTCATCATTGACATTTTGGGGAACATTAGGGTACAGATGTGCAGGGTCTTTCCTTTTACTGGGAGGGAGGAGGTCCCAACCCCCAAACCAGGCCTCAAAACCAGATTTAAGAGTCTAATTTGGGGTGACTCCCACCTTTAATTTTCATCAGAAGCTAAAGGCCAAATGATAGCATTTCTATCTGGGGAAATTAAGAGAAGCGCCTCCGCCCACCACAATGTATTATTAACACTTCGTCTTAATTAAATGTGGCGACTGACCTCAATAAGAGGATTTGGGGTGAGGTCATTTTGTTGTTGTTTTTTAATGAGTTTAGATATTTCTTACTGGAGTCAACAAAGGCAGAGCTGGAAATGTATACGGATTGTTTACAGTGGCGCCCTTGTAATTTTTAATTAAAGTGATGTTCTTCCGCTGGAAGTTTATGGTGGCAATACATTTTATTGCCTGCTCCTCCGTGTGGAATTTTTAATTATTTATGTAAATGCGGTGGTGCCGCCGGCCCTCACACTCAGTGGTCAGATTTTCTGTTAGAAAAGTGCTGATGGGAACCGGAGCCTAATAAATTAAGCCACTGAATTTTCAAAGGCTTCACATCTTCACGGGCTAAAATTAGAATCCTGCCTTTTATAATGGTCTGGAGACAAAGGTCTCCAATAATAACTCCATGGAAAGTGCTCAATTTGGTTAATACGAAACAGCCGACCATTTGAATAAACAGTTGAAGGGTTATTTTGGAAATCAACCAGCCTTTTAACATCTGTCTACATACATTGTTACGAATTTGCCGAGGGGCAGATTTTCATGGCTGAAAACTTGCTTGTGGATTGGCTTTATTTGAATATAATTATGATGGTCCTTCTCATCAGCCTGAGAAATTAATTCTCAGAACCAATATAGAAAATAATGACATATGTTAACATTGTTTCCTATCCACTATTTTCTAAGCTGTTCAGTCCACTTGGCTTTTTTTTTATTATTTTCTAAAGTTGTAGATGGACACAATGTCTTTATTTTATTTATTTATTTTTACGTGGTGCTGAGGCTCGAACCCATGCCTCCCACGTGCAGGGCAAGCGCTCGATCACTGAGCCACACTCCCAGCCCCCACTTGGCTTTCTTAAAGAAATTATAATAAAGGCATTTGAAACAGAGGAGGATTGCTACCCGTGTGGCATGAGAAGCCACCCCCTTCAGGACTGAGCAGAGGTCAGCAGGAGAGGGCAGGGGCCTTCTTGTTACCTGAGTTCATCTGTCAATCACCAACACCAGTGAGCTCCCCTGCTGGGGGGTCCCACGAGGAGCCGGTCACAGCACTGGCCCCACTTCAGGCAATGACCCTGTAGGCCCTGGGTCATGGAGCTGGCTCAAGACATCTCACCCACTCCAAGCTTGCTTTCCAAATGACTCTCAAAGCTTGTGACTTCAGGTGATGAGAATGAACAATAGTCCTACCTGTATCTAACTTAGGGTTCTCACACCGTGTTCCAATGGTGTGGCAGGGATCTCACGGTAAGCTCAGACCTTGTGCAGCTGGCTTTGGACAGTCTCAGATCCCGGGGTGAAGGCTGCATATGTGACACGGGGCCTCTGGGTTTGGGCTCTGATAAGGGACTCCATCTCTTCGTTCATTCATTCAAAAGTATTTAACAGTGGATGCTTTGCCAGGCCCCGGGATGTGGCAGCAGAGAGAGCAGCTAAGAACATCTGTCATCATGGTGATCATGTTCCAGGGGGAGCAGAAGCAGACAGGAGGACTGATAACTAAAGGAGATGGCAGAAAGCAAGGAGGGTAGAGAGGAGGTGGGGTGTGTGACCCTAGGTAGAGGGCCAGGGCAGGCCTCCCTGGTGATGTGACACTTCAGTAGAGAACTGGAGGGAAGGGGGGGGGGCAGGTCCTGGGGCACCGTGCTGGAGCTGGGGGGGAGGCCAGGCCCCTGGCTGAGTGTTGTGGGGACAGGGAGGCGAGGCCCAGGCTGGATCAGGGCTTCACTCTGAATGAGATGGTGGTACAAAAGGGCAGGAGGGGTGGAGGATGGGGCAGTGAGGCCTGGGGGGTCTGCAGTGAGGTCCAGGGGGGCTGCAGTGAGACCCGAGGCGGGGGAGGTGCTGCACTGAGGCTGGCCAGAGGGGGCGGGCTTGAGCTTGGTGACAGCCGTACAGGCAGCAAGCCGCAGGCAGTGCCTGACCACTCATGTGTGCGTGCGTGTGGTGGGGGGGGCGCGCGCGTGCATGACAGAGAGAGGCTAACCCCAAGGGTGGCTTCATCTTGAACATCTGGAAGGACGGAGCCGGGGTGTCTGAGACAGGTGGCTGGCTGGGCAGGGGCGAGCGTGTGGGAGGAGGGTCTCCAGAACTGGCTCTGCTCACACTGACCTTGAGATGGAGGGTGGGCTCAGATACCAAGAGGGTCCAGGCTGGAGATAAAATCTGGGTGTCACAGCATTCAGGTGGACGCCCTGAGATTTTGAGATGGCCAGAGAGGGCAGTGAGGGTAGAAAGGACAAGAGCCCCTGGCTGAGTCCTGCCTGCTCACATCCAGAGGAGTGGCCCTGGTCTGCACAAGGACTGCTTCCCAAGGACCTCTGGGCTGCAGTGACACACAACATGTGCTATTCTCTGGACAGGCAGCTGCCAAGGCAGCAGAGCCACCGTCTGTGCAGTCCCTGGACAGTGGACACCTCACTGGAGTGGGTAGACCTGGGGGTCCTGGTCCCATTCCTCTCTCCGCCAACAGCATGGGGGGCCATTCCTTCTGGGTCAAAGGCGGCCACCGCCCTTGAGCCACACTGATGGGCCAAGGCCACCATACAGCAGCTGGTACCCACTGCCCACACACTGTGCTGCGCACCACGCCATCTCCTCAAAGTCCACAGCAACCTGTGAGGACGCCTTACGGGTGAGGGCAGCAAAGCTTGGAGAGTCAGAAGATGGCCCAGGGTCAGAGCGATCCACATGCAGGAAGCCAGATTCAGAGACAGACCTCCTCCCCTCTGCTCCTCGGCCTCCAGGCCACACCACAGCCAGAGTGGCCGGCTCTCAGTGTCGGATGGCACAGCGCCTGGCACCTTTATGTTATCCGGTTCCTGTTCTTCCTAATAAGTTTCACATTGCGTTTTTTTAATTTTAGTTGGTGGTCCTTAAGTCTATGACAGCTTTCACCACCGACGAGCACAGCAAACATCTGCTGCCCACATGCCAGTGAGAGGAAGGAGCCCAAGAAGGACGTTGAGACTGACTTCTGGGAAGCAGGCTCTGGGCTTGCTCCTCCTGGCACAGAGGCTCTCCCGCCTCCTGGCGGGGGGGGGGGACATTCCTGCTGACTCCACCACCCTGTGGTTGGCGGGCGCACCGTGGCCTTCACTGACCTTCAGGCCCACCTCCTGTGCCTTCTGATTCTGGGGTCACCTTGAAGAGAGCAGTGCTTGACCTTCTCTGCCTTCATTTTACCCGCTTTTTAGAGAATAGAGAGTTGGACTTGAAGCACATGATTTCCCTGTGGAAGCAGCAGAGTTTGACTTGTCACTTCTTCAGAGATTCAGTTTGACTCTGGGGGCCCCACCCAGAGGGCTGTGCTGGGAAGGTCAGGCCCCTGGCCTGGAACAGGCCTGCACAGAGAAGAACCACAGCCCAGGGCTACACCTGCCAGTCTAGTGCCATCTTCCAGGTGTGTAGCCTTGAGTACGATTCAATCCTCTTGTTCTCAGTTTCCTCATCTGTTAAATGGGGAAAAGTACTATCTAGGTCGTAGAGGTACCAGGGAGGAGAAACAAGAAGACAATTCAGGGAAGTGCTTCAGGCAACCTGCCCGGCTCGTTGAATTAGCCCTGTAGGGTTCTTAGCAAGAGACCAACACACAACCATTCTCTAGACGTGAAGGCACAAGAATGAGCACTTCCTAAAATCCATGTCCGGCATGCTTTGTTGGCTTAAAATAGAACCGGCCCATGGAAACACTAGTGTGGGTGTCAGGGGAAGTTAGTGACCCTGCCAAGTGTGGAGACGGCTTTCCACCTTTGTTCCTAGAGAACACGATGGTGGGCCACAAGCCAGGCCCAGGTGTGGCTCCGCTAAAACCTCGTGGTGGCAATCCACCCCCATCCAGGGAAAATTTAAAGGAGCAGAAAGAAGTGTCTAAACATTAGGTTTGTTCACCTGCTGTTTGCCTGCCGGAAAGCAAGCACTCAGAGGTGACAGAGCCCACAAATGAATGACAAGCTCTGTTGCAGGGGATCCTGGGACGGCTGATGGCTGAGGTCTGTCTGCAGCATGGCCCTTTGGTGTGCAGTGGCTTGATTTTGTAATTCTTCTGAAGCAAAAACATAACATAATCATATTTTCTACTAGTGAAACTGTCCCTGGTTTGGGCATCTGGATTGAATTGAACAATATTTTAAGGTGCTCAGCAAACCATGTCCTGCTATGCAAATATCACCAGGAGTTGTAGATATTGTCACCCAAACAGGTTTAGGATCTGGCTGAATGGAGGTAATGTGATCAATCAAAGGAGACTGTTACCTATGAGCAAAAAAGAGCTTCGTGATTTAGGACCTGTGATCATTTCTAGTTAAGTGTCTGTCGGGATCATGGTTGCAAGCAACAGAAATCATCAGTGATATTAGGTGTAAAAGAAGAGCTTGCTGGGCATGTGACTAGTGGTGTAGCCGTTACCTGGCTTGTGCAAGGCCCTGGGTTCTCTCCCCAGCACTAGAAAATAAATTTACTAGATTGATATTGAGCATCACTGAATGGACAAGGGGCCAGAGAATAAGCTGGAGAAATGGATGGCCACCAAATAGAACTCAGGAGGGGAGGCAATAGGGACCAGCACAGAAGGGACACGGTACACGTGCCATGCAAGGTACATGTCCTGCACCTGAGCCCCACGTGACTAACAGAGGGTCTGACTTGCCTTGCCAGAGCTAAGTCACAGTCACACGTCCATTCCTGCTG
Source organism: Marmota marmota marmota (assembly GCF_001458135.2). Lineage (NCBI taxonomy): Eukaryota > Metazoa > Chordata > Mammalia > Rodentia > Sciuridae > Marmota > Marmota marmota. Next base: position 4,167,175 of record NW_026000222.1, on the reverse strand, counting down.
CACCTGAGAAAGGACTAGAGTTCCTACCTCCTGCCACCAACACTGAACAAAACAGGGGCTTCTCCTAAAGAGGCCAGGAGGCTCTGAGGAATGACAAAGGCAGTGAGCAGCCGGGAATAACCAGTGTCCACTCCAAACCCTTCCACAAATCTGAGTCCTCACAACACCTGTGACAACCCCGTGGCAGACTTGCAGGTCACCACTGTCCCTAGTAGTCAGTCCTGCCTTCTCGATGGATGCATGTGACAAGACGAAAAAACATTTGCATATTCAGTTCCTGCCCCAAAAAGCAAGTCTGTCCCACTGCAGAGATGGGTGGCATGGAGCAGAGGCCAGGTGAACCCCCACAGGGCACCGAGGGCCCAGAGTGCTGCAGAGCAAGAGGTGGCTGCTGGGGTGGGGGGAAGGGGGGCTCTAGACAGCCTTCCAGACAGAGGGAGGAGCTCTGAGACCTCCCTGCAGGATGGGTGGGACGAGGGTGAGGCCAGCCAGACACTCACATCAGGCACGACTATCTTTTTTTAAAAAATTATTTTATTCTGATTTATTATATATGACAGCAGAATGCAATTCAATTTGTATTGCACATATAGAGCACAATTTTTCAAGTCTCTGGTTGTACACAAAGTAGATTCACACCATTCGTGTCTTCACATGTACTTGGGGTAATGATGCCCACCTCATTCCATACCCCCATCCCCACCCTTCCCCTCCCTCCCCTTTGCTCTATCTGAAGTTCCTCCATTCCTCCCGTGCTCCCCACCCCATCCCCATTATGAGTCAGCATCCTCATATCAGAGAAAACTTTCAGCATTTGGTTTTTTGGGATTGGCATAAATATTCTCCAACTCCATCCATTTACGTGCCAATGCCATGATTTTATTCTCTTTTAATGTCGAGTAATATTCCATGGTGTATATATACCACATTTTCCCTATCCATTCATCCACTGAAGAGCATCTGGGTTTGTTCCACAATTTAGCTATTGTGAATTGTGCTGCTATAAACATTGATGTGGCTGTGTCCCTGTAGTATGCTGTTTTTAAGTCCTTTGGGTATAGACCAAGGAGTGGGATAGCTGGGTCAAATGGTGGCTCCATTCCCAGTTTTCCAAGGAATCTCCATTCTGCTTTCTAGATTGGCTGCACCAATTTGCAGTCCCACCAGCAATGTATGAGTGTGCCTTTCCCCCCACATCCTTGCCAACGCTTATTGTTGTTTGTATTCTTGAAAGCTGCCATTCTGACTGGAGTGAGATGAACTCTTAGAGAAATTTTTATTTGCATTTCTCTAATTGCTAGAGATGTGAACACTTTTTCATGTATTTGTTGATTGATTGTATATCCTCTTCTGAGAAGTGTCTGTTCAGTTCCTTGGCCCATTTATTGATTGAGTTTTTGGGGGGATTTTTTGTTTTGTTTTGTTTTGGTGTTAAGGTTTTTAAGTTCTTTATATACCCTAGAGATTAATGCTCTATCTATCCAAAATGTAGGCTCTCTATTCACCTCACTGATGTTTCTTTTGCTGAGAAGAAGCTTTTTAGTTTGAATCCATTCCATTGATTGATTCTTGATTTTATTTCTTGTGCTATAGGAGTCTTATTAAGGAAGTCAGGGCCTAATCTGACATGATGGAGATCTAGGCCTACTTTTTCTTCTGTGAGGTGCAGGGTCTCCAATCTAATTCCTAGGTTCTTGATCCACTTTGAGTTGAGTTTTGTGCAGGGTGTGAGATAGGGGCTTAATTTCATTTTGTGGCATATGGATTTCCAGTTTTCCCAGCACCATTTGTTGAAGAGGCTATCTTTTCTAAGGGAGACTATCTTATAATGCAGTATTTTTTTACTCAAAGTTACTGCCAGAATCTATGATAAGCAAAGGGCAAATGTCTAAGTAAATCAGCGGATGCACGGATGTTGCTGCCCTTTCCTTTCACATCCAGCTCCGACATGGCTCCGCGTGGCACTGCCTGCACAGGCTACTTTCCCACTTTGAGCCTGTTTCTTCTTCTGTAAAATTAAAGGGTGCAGTCAGCAATGCTCTGTGACCATGACCCCCTGGAGGGTGTAGAAGAGCTCCGCCACGGTGCAGGCTGCCGAGAAGGCGCTCTATGCCAGGCCTGAACCTGCAACCCCGGGGCGCCATGGGGTGGTCCTGTCTGTGATGGCACTCAGCTTCTGTTACTGTAACAGTCACCTGGGGGAAATCATCTTATAAGGAGAAATGGGTTGTTGGCTCACAGTTTCAGCGGTTTCAGCCAGGATTGATGGGCCCTGCTGCTTTGGCACTCACCGTGGCAAAGCCCTGGCAGAGCAACCCATTTGGCTGATGGCAACCAAGGAGCAGAAGAGAGAGAGGAGGATCCAAAGACCCAAAGCTCCCTAGAAAGGCACCCGAGGGACCCAAAGACCTCCCAGGAGGCTCCACCTCCTGATGGCAACACAGCTGGGGATCAGGCCTTCAGCACACAGGCCTTTGAGGGACATTATGGATCCAAACTGTTGCAGCTGGGTCAACTGTGAGTCCTTCACCCTTAGTAACTCATAGCTGAGCTTGGAGTGAAAAAAGAAATCTCTGACTTAAAAAAATAAAACTACTATAAAACAATAAAGTTTAAAATGATAAGGGAGTAAATAGGACCCATGAAGGAAAGGGGGACATGGTGAACAGAAACGGCTGTGTGTCTAGAAATCCAATGTCACACCAGCTGGTCAGTGCCATGGCCCCTGCGAGGTGGGCGTGGGCATCCCCATGCATCCAGAAGGAGCAGAGGTACCAAGAGCTGAGGGTTGGACCATTGGTGAGGGAAGGAGGTGGAATTCAAGCCAGATGTGATTGTGCCAAAGAACTTTGTAACCGAGAAACGTTTCTTTTTTCTTATGTCCCAAGAGGTGCTACCATTTAAAAAAACGTTCTTAGCGTCTGCGCCCTTCGAGGGCCAGGTTCTCAAGCTCCCCACGCATCTCTTCATGATGCCATTAAGGCGAGGTCTGCCTCCTGGCCAGGCTGAGGGCCGGTGCCCAGGGTCTGTTCCCTCTCTGCTCCCACTGATTCGCACTCTGTCTCAAACTTCTTTTGCATGTGGTGACGGGCCCAGGGAAACTGTAGGGTGGGAACATGAGAATGTGGCACGTATTCCTGTGCTTTTTGCTTATGATGACACTCATGGAAATTCCCCATGCTCAAGTGCCACCTCATGTCCCTAAGTGCAGAAAAGCTATGTTGTGCCTCAAGGACAGCAGTGTGTGACGTGAGCTTTGTTCAGACGTGGGTCATGGGGCTGTAGGCCTTGTGTGCTGTGTTGAGAATTCAGCGCTCTGTGCTGCATAGGTTTCTCCAGGCTGAAACCGTGTAAAACAAGGTCCTGTTCTAGCCGTAGACAAAAATGTCGTGACCAGAGGCTGGCAGCCATCGGCCCTGTATTTCCCCAGGGGTGATGGTTCAGCTTGGCTAGTTGGGTGTTTTGGGTGACATCACAGGGCTCAGCCATGGTGGATAATGAGGCTCTCTGGTGCTTGCCCCTGTGTTCACTGCCTGACTTCCCTCACTGGGCTGTGATCCCCTGGAGGGCAGAGACCCACTGAGCTCAAACAGGGCCTGGGGCCCATAGTGGGCCCTTGCACATTCTAATTGAATGAATGAATGAATGAATAATGGCCAATGAATGATTTTCACAGAGTGTGGTAACCCAGGCATCTGACTCGCAGACCCCCTTGGGAGTTACTGAGATCTCTTGCCAAGGATAAGAAGGGATTCCTATCAAAGTCTGACCCCGATGAACACTGCGTATGAAAGCTGATTAAGTGTCCCCATTTAGTTATTCCTTTATGCTTTTCCCTGGTTTGAGCTTCTCCCTGGGCTTGAGAGAAGGAGAGCAGATCCTTCTCCCTCTGTCCTCTCTCCGTGCCCCGGGTCAGCACATCAGCTTTGCTGACCCCCTGAGGCTGCCGCGGAGGAAGCACCCGGGATCGCCCTCCTGGGCGGAGAGGGGCTGTCTGTGGAGGCCATTCTGCTTCTCACTGAACCACACAGACTGTTCGAGGAAGGCTTGGCCCTCCCTGTCCCGCTGACCTAGCCTGGAGCCAGGTTTGAGAACAAGCAGTGCCACTAACCTCCTTGATTCAGTCTCAGCCTCTTATTCTGCGTCATCTTTCATTACAACAGGGGAGGGAGGCAGACTTTCCATCCAGGGCCAGGTGATAAGGCACGCAGGCTTTGTGGACCACCCTCAGCTCTGTCATCGTAACTCAAAAGCTGCCACATCGATGAAAAGACGTGACTCTTTCAATAAAACTTCATTTACACAGCAGGCAGAGGGCTGGATTTCATCCATGGGCCGTAAATTGCTGACCGACAAGGAACAGTCCTTCCTCTCTTCTGGGGTCTTACCTGCCTGTCCTCTGCTCTGGGGGCTCTTGGGAGATGATTTGGGTCCCCTCGCTCTTCTCAAGTGAACATCTGGTGCCGTGTGCATCATGCCAGGTCCTCAGGCAATGTTTGCAGATGCAGAACTAATAAGGCGCAGGCTCAATCCACAGGCGTTATGAAGCATGCCAATCAGACGAAAGGTGGCCTCAGCCCTGGTGACAGCCCATCCACCCATCACCTGCCTCCTGTTGTCAGTACTCAGAATTGCAGCAGCCTGTTCAACATCAAATCAAAATAATATCCCTATTTCACTCAGCCAACAGCCCCTGCATTAGCAAACAGCATCCAGGTGTGAGCTTGGCTCTGCCTCCCTGGAGACCTAAACAAACCTGTAGAAAGTCCTGGCTCCACGCCCTGAGGCAGTCCAGGGCTTCTCCAAGAGTCACCAAATCCCGAGGGTTGGAGAAAGAGACCCTGCGTTTCAAGAGTCCCCTCAGACTCTGCGCTTCCCTTCTGCAACTTGGTCTGTTTCTAGTCTCTCCTGCCCATGCCAGCCCCACACACCCTGCTGCCCAGTCCCCACGTGAGTGTGCACACACTGCGCACACGGGCCATGCACCAACCTCTGCCATCAGAATCTGGTGCTGTGGTCTGCATGGCTGGGGACATTGGAGGCACAGGGAGGGCACAGTAATGTCTCTGGGATGGCTTCAGTCTGAGCTCCACAGCCCTCGGCGTAGATGCTTCTCCCAGCCCGTCCTCCCTGGTGTTCACAAGACACCTCACTCCTGACTCCTCGGCATCTGTGGGCATTGTGACTCCCTCCTCTCCCGTGTCCCCCTCCTCTGCTCCTTCTCCTTGGCAACAGCCTAGAGGAGGTTGGATGGGCACATGGGCACTGTGTGTATTTACTTGTGCGATGTGAGAAGATCTGGCGTAACACATACCGCGGGGCTATGGCCCCGTCAAGATAGCACAAGTGCTCCCTCGCAGCCCTCCCTCCTGTCCCTGTCCGTCTGTGGGCAGCCTCTGAGCTGCCCCCGTTGCTATCGGCCAGGTGCGGTTTCCAGAGTTTGATGTAAACTGCGAGCTCTTTTTCATCTGGCTTCTTTCCCTCGGCACAACACTTCTGGGGCTTGGCTGTGCGTTTGTCTCCCCAGAGGCAACTTAAAGGCCTTCTCCAGAGCCCCTCGGTTCTATCCTGCTCCATCCCCAGAGGGCTTGGCTCTCTCCTACCCACAGGAGAAGTGTCAGAAGTCCAAAAGGGCCCACTTTATTTAGAAGACTGTGTAGAACTTTTGGTGGACCACGTGGCTATTTAATAAGCTCCAACTGTATGCCAAGCACAGTTGTTAGGACACAGTGGGAATCAGGCCAACAGGGCCTTCCTCCAGGGAGATCAGAGAAGTAGATGAACAGCTGGCAGGCTGGTGCCACCTGGTGGGGCTGCAAGGAGACCAGAAGATGCTGGGGACCCCTCTGGAAGGACCAACCTCTACCAACCGCAGTGGCCATGTCTGTGGAGTGGAATGAGAGTGGAGTCAGAGAAAGTATCCACAGGTTTCTTTTGTTTACAAGTTTTAGCATATTTCTATAGGTTTGGGTTTTTTTTTTGTTTTTTGCTTTTTTTTTTTTTTTTTTTGGTCTTTTGAAGGCCTTTTTAATGAGCAATTATGCGTTCACTGTATAAAAATTAACAAACATGGAGCAAAATAAAGAAGCAAATTAAAGCTTACCTTTAATCCCAACACCAGATATGACCACTGTTATATTTCATTTTGTTAACTTCACAGGCAAGAAGTAGAGGAATATGCTTTGTTTCATTTTGTGTAATTAAACAGGCCACGGAACTGCTATCAGCTTCCCGGGGAGCTGAGTTGTGTTTATTTTTTTTTTTAAGAGCTACTAATTTTTGATTAACAAGAATGAAAGTAACATTTAAGAGGAATCTAATTACACCCTCTTCCCTTTCTCAACAAAACAACATCATTCCCCAGGACACGTGGAGTCAGGGCTCTAAGGATGTATAGCATGGAGCTGGGATTTCAGGGGACATTTTTCATGTCGCTACTGAGACAGTTGTGCGAGTGCTCCAACAGCGAGGTGTCTCTGCCGCAGGTTCCATTCCCAGCTGACGCCAGGGCTGGGTAATAACTCACTGTGTCGTTACTTAATTCCATGATGGCTGCAGGTACCGAGCCAGAGTAGAAAACCTCAGTCCCTGAAAAGATGAGGGACTCGGTGTCAGGACATCAAGGAACAGAAAATGCAGGGTAATCGGGTACACAAAGCCCCGTGCTGGGTGTTCTGCTCCTGAGTCTGGCATATATGCTGTTTCCTGTATCAGCTGCTCCAGTCTGCAAGTGTCTGCGGAATGCAGCCTGTGGGCCAGTCCTGGGCACAGCTGTTCTGCCTGTGCAGCTGCAAGAACAGGCCTCTGGCCCTATGGGAGATGGAGGGTTCGGGTATTTGAACTAAAACCAGAGGGGCTAGGAACCTTGTGGATTCACCAGCATCTGGTAATTCCGCAAACTCATCAGACTCTCCTCTGCCTCTGTGCTGGGGTGGCTCACAGAGCTCTCCCGAGCCACCCAAGGTGCACTAGCTCAACACGGCCTGCTTCAGCACCGTGGTCAGCTCCCGCCCACTGCCCAGGCCCCCTGCAGGACAGCTGAGTGTTTTGCATATGAACTCCTCTGTGCCTTGCTTGTCAGTCTCTCACTCCAAATGACCTCCAGCTGCCTTGAGTCTGCTCAGATGCTGACAGCAGAGTTTGATATCAGCTCTGCCACAGAGGGGTGGGGGACTCTGGCAAGTCACCTAACCTCCCCTTCCCTCATTCTCTGCAGATGTAAAAGGAGATCTTATCTAGAGTGGTGGAGTGGATTAAATGGGCTAATCTAACAAAGCTCTCAGCAGGAGCTCTGGAGTGTAACACAACTCCCATTCACATTAGCTACTGGGTAATACCTCAAGAATCACCCCAGGCAGAGCTTGCCCTGCAAGTCTTCCCTCGCCACCCACTGCCAGCCCCTTAAGGAGCTGAAGCGGTTGCTGGCAAGTGTGCTGGTCAGCAGGGGCAGTGCCAGGGGCAATGTCAGTCCCCAGATCTCAATGGTAGCCAGGAGGAGGCTCACTCACACCACAGTCCAGCTGCAGGTGGTGAAAGTGGAGAGAGCTCTGCTCCACAGCCTCACTCAGAGATCCAGGATCCTTTGGTGGGGCAGGGCCCGTTGGAGAGTCCTGTGGGGTTTTGTGGCCAGGTCCAAAACTGACATTACCGCTTCCACCCACTTTCCCTTGGCCCAGCCCAGCTGCAAGGGAAGCTGAGAGATGCAGTTCCCCCACCGTGTGTCTGGAAGGAAATTGAAATGGTCTCTGATCACCCAAGTGCTTCTCATCTCACCTCCAGGACAGCAGATGCTTGAGGGCAGTGACCATGTCCTTTGGGGCTCTCACCCAGTGCTGGTTCCCTCTGCCTTCCCTTTGGTTGAGTCTTAAGAATGAATCCTAGAGCTGACCAGGTGACACTGTGCAGAGGGGCTTCCCGGGAGCAGAAGTTGGAAGGAGCAAAGGGACAGAGTGACTGCAAGAAACTTGGCCCCCTCTGTGGGCTGAGAGTCACGCCATGCACTGCGCCTGGTACTGCAGGGAATGCCTCAAGGCCAGGTTAGCGGACAGTGCCCAGGAAGGGGAGGGATGAGCCAGGGACCCAGGGGGCAGAGCCACAACTCTTGGAGAACCCCGTTCGCCTGTGCTGGGAAGCCCCATGTCCTGAGTTCCAATGGCAAGCCTAGGAAGAGCTGTCTTCCTGGGGTCGCCCCTGCTTTGAACAGAGCCACATGCTTGAGACAAGAAAATACACTGTGTCAAAAAGGACTTTGAAAAGCAGGCAAGGAATGCAAATGGCTACAAACTTTCAGAAAGACATGTTGCATTATGTATCAGCTTTTTTTGAAACAGTCTACTCTTCCAAACCAGTAATTCCACTCCTCAGAATTTATCTCAAAGAAATAATCAGAAATGGTGTCAAAAACTTATGTCCTCAGGAAAGAGAGATTTATGTGCAGAGCCGTACACCAAAGCCTTGTTTATGATGGCAGAAATTTAGAAAACATACGTAATGTCCAGCAATAGGAGGCTGCATAAATATATTACCAACAGTAATATATGACAAACAGTCATATACTGGAATAATATGTGGTGATGAAACTGTATTTTATAGGAATTTTTAAGATGGAGGAACTATTCCCATAATAACTGAAGTGGAAAAAGTAGGACATCCAAGCTGGTACACTACAATCCCAAGTATGTAAGAGAGGACCTTGAATAAAATACCCCAGGTTAGGAGTGGCTCTCGGGCTCCTGGAATTAATGATGATCTATAATTTTTTTATTCACTCTTATTAATTATAAACTTTCCAATGCTGAACACATGATACTCTTTTAAATAGAAAAAGAAATTTTAAGGAGGAACAAGGAAATTGTAGGAAACCCATCCTTTCTCTCTGCAGACCAGTTAGAAGCCCCGCAGTCTTTTCTACAATTTGCAGGACCCGGATGCCAGCCCAGATCCCAGCCTGGGTCCCTAGTGGGCACAGACCGGTGACTGCTGCCTGGGTCACCTTCCTTTCAGCTGCCATAACATCCATCCAGCTGCCCAAAACAGATCATCCCAAACTCCATCCACCAGATAACCCTGCATACAGCACACTTTTTTACAAGGAGAAATGAAAAAGCTTGTTCCTTTGTGAGTTCTATAAAGATGTTTCTTGGCATCTACAAAAAATGACATGGACCCTTCACCCAGACTTCACAGCCTACCCGCACCAAGCTTTGGTTACAGTTCACAAAGGCTCCTGGGGATCTGAAAAGCATTTCACCTCCTCACCTGAGGCTGGGCCTTCCCATTCATTTTGGCGGATAAAACTGCTCCAGGCATGTTAAAGAGTGGAAGTGGGTTTCCAGGGCTTCCTCTGAGCTGGGATTTTAAATCCCCGGTGGTTAGGCTGGTAAGACAATGCAGGTATTGAGCAAGGACAATAATAATAATTTACCCTGAAAGGTGGAAAAACACACTGCCTTGTTTTAGTTTTTGTGCCAGAAGATTTTCCAGCCCATGCACCCAGCTGATTATGAGTAACTGTCCTGGGAAGGAAGGCTGGGGTGTGGGGAGAGGTGTGGCTGCAACCAGATATGCCCACCTCAAGGCTTGGGCGTCTTCAGCACCCCGATCTGAGATGCAGCCCCCAGCAGCCCTGCGGCCACAGCTCTATGCCAGCAAGAGTGACAGGCCCCCAGCTGAGAAGCTCCAGGGATCAAGAGCCTCCTCCCTGGCCAATTATATGGGAACTATTCTTAGAATCGAATTTAAGCTCTGTTAGAAAATTGTTGAAAGCCTTCAGTGCTCATTTTTCACCAAATTGAACTCTGTAATGTTACCATAATAGTAGAAAACCTTCCAAAGTTCAATTGGAATTTTTTTTCTATTAACTTAGTAATAAGGGTCCAATTTCAGTTTCAGCAAGGGTGAGATCGCACTGTTTGCTATGCACATCAAAGCTCTCCTCTAACACTCGCGGGTGCCCGTGCTCCCCAGAGTTGGACTTTCTGGAGGGGTCAACATTAATTTGGAAACTTCCAGATCTTTCTGGAATTATCTGAGAATGAATCATTTCCCTTAGAAAAATTTTCTATCAAAATGAAGTTCACACCTTTATGTACTACGTCTTTTTGTATTTTGACTAGGTTTCTAAAATATATGCCCTCCTGATTCTTCCACAGGGACCTGGGGATGGGGTTCAGGGATTTCTGAAGTGTGGTAGTCTCCTATCCCGAAGCTCCTCGCGGGTAGTACTGTGGATAGTCCCAAACCCATATACACTGCTTTTTCCTATATACATGTCTCCAGTAAGGTTAAACTTACAAATCAGGCACAGTAAGACATGAATAATAAATAGTAATAAAATAGAATGATTACAATCATATCATAATAAAACTGCCAGCACACCCACTCTTGTGCCTTGGAGGCATCAGCAATACCATGACAGGGGGTCTGACAACCCTCCGTTACTGAGTGGCTCATCAGCAGATTGAGCATTCAGCATGAATGCCCATGACACAGGACCACTCCTGGCTCCCTGCAGGACAGGGCTGGAGGGCAGCAGGTTCATCACACCACTCAGAAGTGAATTAAAACTTATGAATTGTTTATTTCTGGAATTTTCGATATCTTTTTATCTTTTATTTATTTATTTGTGTTTTATCTCAGTTGACCATAGCAACTGAAACTACAAAAAGCAAAATCGCAGTTAAGGGAGCGTTTATAATAGATATTGTAGATTGATGAATGGATCCAAGCTATGCTTTACCGGGTTTTGAATTTTGCTGCCTTTTGTGCTTTCATATGAAACTTCATACCGTGCTTACTGTGCCTGCCTCTGGAATCCCCCTGGAAAATAAGCTAGATACCAAGTGTCTTAGGAGTTAGGATTCTTTTTTTTTTTTTTTAAAGGGGAGAGAAAATCAATGTTATCAGTTAGAGAGCCTCAGAGAAATAGAATTAACCTTTATTGAGCTACTACTAAGTGCCAGGCATTTTCTGTGCATTTACCATTTCATCCTCCAAACAGCTCTTGAGCAGTTCTTACTGCCCCACACGCAGAGCTTGCTGCTGAGATTGGTTGGCTGCACACGTGATCAAAGATCATTCAGCTGAGAAGTGGCAGCTGTGCCAGTCTCTCTCACCATAGTTCCCAGGACATGGGTCTGTTCCAGCATCTCAGCAAACATATTCTGTTTCTTCCACACTGGAGCTTGTGCCCTCAAGGACTACGGGTGGCCAACGCTGGCTCCCCATGACAATGGGGCTCAGGCCTGTTTTATGCATGGTCTAGGGCAGGGCTTGCCCTGGGTTCTGTCCTGTGGACAGTTGCCCCAGGCCACCTCCTTCTGTGGTCACAGAAGCTGGAAGCCAGCTGGGTCTTCTTGGAAAGGGTGAGTGACAGAGAGATGGCCCGCCGTAACCTCCCTAGGCATAGTGGCCCCAAGCTGGTGGCATCTCAGCTGTATTGGGTGTGGCACAAAGAGAAGGAAAGAGTGGTGTCCCCAGTGAACACCCCCTGCCCCATGCAGAGGGGGCACTGCGCCCTGTGTTCGCGGCTGCCCACAGCCCACACTTACTGAGACTGCGGAATGCTAACCCTGGAGCTTTCTGCCAGAGATCAGGAGTCACTGTCTGCGCTTGCGCTGTTGACGGGTCCGTTCATCCTCAGGAGAGAGAGCAGTCTGTCCAGGAGACGTCTTGATCACGTGCCTCCTTAACAAGTGCTCATCCACAGCCCCAGGACTCCACACCCTGGGCTGGGGGCTGCCTTGCAATTGTCTCGGTGCATCTTCGCCCTCCCCTGTGAGGTCAGCAGTGCCATTCCTGTTTCCTGGGTGAGCAGACAAAGGGACAGTACCACTGAAGTAGCTGTCCTTGCTCCAAGCCCAACAGATGCGAAATGGATACAACTAAGGTCAAGCCTGGGGCCACTGCACAGGTCTCAGAGCAAGACCAGAGCGTCTTCCCCTGGCTTTTGGGTTGGCACTCATGTTCCCCAAACCTGCTAACCTGCTCAGGAACAGGGACAAAATACCATCATGGACACAAGATATGAATATATATATATATATATAT
>NW_026000222.1:4134150-4155106 GCF_001458135.2 Marmota marmota marmota | reverse complement strand
ATATATATATATATATATATATATATATATATATATCTCCCTGTGTAATGAGACTGGAAAGCATGGTGTTTGGGGGGTGGAAACTGATCTGCCATCTGAAACCATCTCGGGAACTGGGAACAAATGGACTGTCCCTGCTGAGTGGTAAATCTTGCTGTCACTCGAACCTGCACCAGCCCCAAGATCTCAAACTCTGCAGTCTCCCTCCAAGGTCCAGCTCTTCCGTCCCTCTGACTGCGCATCCTCCTCACCATGTCAGACAACTGTTCTTCTCCACCTGTCCCCTCTGAGTTCCACCTGCTCCTGGCCCGTCATGGGGCCACCCCTCACCATTCCCGTGGAGACTTCTCTTTGGTTGTTTCAGGCCCCAGATGTGCATTCCAGCTCCGCCTTCTCCCTGCTCAGCCGTCCTAGCCTGGGCTCCAGGAAGTCAAAGGTTTGGTCGGGAGCCTTGGACTCTCTTCATCACTTGACTGTGGGAGACAGAGGCTCCATGACAGTCAGCCCCACCAAGGGGGCGGTTTCCTTTGCAGCCATAGAAACATGAGGCCCCTCCCCAGAAGAAGGGGGAAGCATAGACAAGCAGTGTGTGCACTCTGGTCATTTTAAACAGTAAGAAGGGCTCATTGAGGGGACTTAACAGACATCCCCAGCTGTGCCTGTCCCCAGTATGCCACGCGTGTTTGCAATCCACAGCTTGACTGCCTCCTTGACTAAGGCTCTGCGGGAAGGACCCCTTTCCACTTCTCCTCCTACAGTCCACTGGGTCTTCCTAGGTCCATTTGGTCCGCAGCATGTCACACAGAGAGCTCTTGGTGCACAAGAAGTGGCCACTTTCTCCTTGAGATCCCCAGTCTTTTGCACCCCTCTGAGGCCTTTGTACCTTTTTCCTTCCTTTGGTGCTTGCCGTCTTGCCATATCTAACACCTCCACACCAGATCTTCACCTCCCACCCGCCGCCAGCCCTCTTGGTACCGCCGTCTGCCTACATGGTCTCTGAACTGTTTGCCTTTTATTTTATGTAGACTCGCCCTGGCGATAGAATCTGTGATGTGCTCACTCTGTCTTTACAATACACCCTAAAACAAATATTATTATGATTTCAAAACTAATTGCGGCTCCCTGTTCCATCCTCAGCCCTGACTGGCTGGTTTCCAAAGGGGCAGGGACAAGCTTTGCATTCTGCACATTCCCCGGCGCTCAGGGCTGTGCTATTGATCTGGTGGCTGGTCAATAAATGGTCACCAGTGGACAAATGGAAAGAGAGAGAGAGGGAGGGGGAAGGGAGCGGGAGACGGAATGGAGCTAAAGTGAACTGCACGGGGCGCATCTTTCGTGACAGACCTGCGGGCGGAACATGGAGCTGGAATAGTGGAATCTGAGGTACAATGATGGCACCTTCTCTTGGACCCGACCTCCTGGGTGGACCCGGGGCAGGGAGTGTGACGTCAGCAGCCACAGACAAAGCTGCCCTCCTCCCACCCAACTTGCCCAGGCCCCTGCCTGAGGCTCTTGCAGCCAGCAGTGAGGTGGGAAGGACGGGCCAGATGGTGCCACAGGCCAGCGCAGGACTCATTGCCCATGCAGCCCCACCCAGCGCCCCGGAGAGCCCACTCATCCCTACAGAACACGGGAGCCTCCTCTCCACCGGGAGCCTCGTCTTCTGCAGCACAGGCTCCTCTCAAATGCCTCCCGAGACCTCTCCCGAGGAACAGCAGCCAGACTCCATGCGCCAGGGGTGGTTCTCACTACTAGGTGCTGAGCCTGGGGGAGCAGGCTGCCTGGAATCTGGGAGTGAGCTGGGACCCCAGCACCTGCCTGCGTGAGTTCTCTGGGCTCTTGGTTCACTTGGGCTCTGCCCATTACTCCTGTGTTTTGTCTTTTTCTGCCCAAGCTCTGGGTAAGGCTGTGCCCTTCCTCATCCATAGGCTTCCTACGTGTTAAGCTGAACAATGTCCCCTCACCAGCCCAACAATGTCCACATCCTGGTCCCTGGAACTTATGAACATGTGGCCTTCTATGGATGTGAGGGGTCCCCCAAAACCCCTGTTGGTGCAGGAATATTCAGAGGTGAGATGTTTGGACTGTGATGCTGTAACCTGACCAGCGCATCCTAGTGGGAAGGGACTAACTGGGCAGTAGTGTAGGCAGATGGGTGTGGCTGAGGAGGTGGTCACTGGGGGCCCTGGAAGGGTGCATCTGCCCTGGGGCCCCTTCCGCTCTCTCTCCTTCCATGAATGGAGCGGGGCTCCTCCACCTCGGCCTCCGGCTATGACGTTCTGCCCCACCTTGGGCCCTGAGCAATGGAGGAGGCCGACTGCACTAAATCCCTGAATCTATGAAGCAACATCAACTTTGCCTCCTCTGAATTGTTCTCGACAGATATTTTGGTCACGGGGACACAAAGCTGACCAGTGCGCTTGCCCTCAGTGAAGGGCCCAGGAGACTCTGAGGGTGGGGGAGTGAGGGATCTCGAGATGGGAGATGACCCTGAATTTCCTGGGTGGCTTGGATGCAATCAGGAGGCAGGAAGGTCAGGGTCAGGAGAGATGTGACAACAGAAGCAGAGGCCCATGATGGGAGACGGGTCAAGTAATGCAGGTGGTTTCTAGAATCTGGAGAAAGCAGTAAACAGATTATGCCGTGAGTCTTCCAAAAGGAACACAGCCCTTCGGCACCTTAGCTTTGACCTCCAAACTGTAAGATAACAAACTCGAGTGTTTAATCCAATATCCTTATCCTCACCTGCTTTCCTCTTTAACCCACGAGAGTCCTCAGGAATTCCCCTGTGACCAGGACGCTGTCTTCCCTCCACACACACTCAGACCTCCACACCTAGGGCCCCACACAGGCTGCGGGAGGGTCCACTGCTCAGCACGGGGATTGGGGCTTGATCACCTTGTGCCCCCCATGTGCCCACTGAGGCCCTGTACACAGCAAACACCCCTAAACACCTCCTTAATAGAAGGCCAGCACTGCATGGCCATCCATGGTTGAGCCCCTGAGAGCAGGTTCATCACCAGGCCAATTTATATTTGCCCAGAGCTGGTCGTGCATGATGGCAGGAGATGAATAACCTCATTTGTACCCTGAGGAGGTAAACATTTTGTTCATGGACTTTGTCGCCCCATGTAATAGAGTCTGTTCTGTGCCTGCCACCGACGTCACACAGGGAAAATCTACAGGCTGCATCATCCTCGGTTCCTGACCTTACATCTCGCTCCGTCCATCACAGCCACCTCTCTCTAGTTGTCTGGATTCGTAGAAAGACAGAGACCTCTCAGAAGCATGGTTTATCCCTCCAGTCTTGGGTTTCTCCCAGTAACTCAGAACCTAATTCTCTAGGCTCCTGGGACCACCCACGGGAGAGGCCTTAACACTGGCAGCGTTGCCCAGTGACAGCTGGCAATGTCTGCAACATTTGTTGCTCCTGGCAATCGGTGGGCAGAGGCAAGTGTTGCTGCCAGACACCCTCTAGTGTGGGGGACAGCCCCTCTGCCAGAATTATCCAGCCCCCAAGGTCAACAGTGCCTAGAATTAGGACCACAGGTCGAAACGTGGCCAAGTGACCTGACTCAGGGCAAGAGCTCTGACCTACAACCAGTTCAAGGCAGTTCTGAAGAACCAGGGCCTTTCACGGAGGGCCAGTGCTGCTGGGCAGAAGATTCTATGGCTGTGGGTGAAGCTAAAGATCCCGAAGGCCAACAGCTGGCCGGGCCTGGGGCCACAGTCCTGCACGCCCAGCTTCTGCTTTCCTCTTGATGGCTCTTTTTAAGGGACATGTTGTCACACTCAAGTGTGTTCCAGGAGGACGACCTGGAAACAAGATCCTGCGTGGAAGTCTAAGGAGGAGGACCGCGGGGTCCCAGGAGAGCCGACTCCTCCCGTCCCAGGACAGCCACTCGGTACCACAAGACGCTGGGAGCCACCTCCCCGTCCTGAGGCAGAGTTCCTTCATCAGGTGGATCAACCACACGGCCGTAATGAGTTCAAGTTCAGCAGTGTGACACACTTCGCACAAACAGCCCCCTCCCGAGCACTCAGCCGACAGGGCTGGTCAGGCATGCTGTTCAGAAGGACAGGAGAGGCTCAACCCTGCCTCACGGGAGGCACGATTGGAAAGCTAGCGCTGGAGAAGGGCGAGGGAGGGACACACACTGTTTGCAGAAGGAGGGGTGCCCAGTGTGCTGCCCAGGATGAACTGGGCAAATCTCTACGGGCACTCTGGGGCCCCAAGTGGGCACAACCTCCAGGCTACCAGAACACAGAGCCAGTGGCCCTGATCCTGGCAGCCATCAGAGATGCTGTAGCACTTCCACTTTGGGGGGAACACTTCACTGGACAGCAGTTTGGGACAAGGCAGCCAAAGTCATCCTTTCTCTACTTTCTCCAGTTAGAAGTTTCTATGAACTCTGCCAGGGACACTTCAGACACCCCACTGGTGAGCGGAGAGTCCACCCACTTGGGCTTCAGCTGTGATGCCTGTAATTAAGCAGGCGGGTGGAGGAATCAAAGTCCCCTGTGCCCTGCCTCCTGCAAACAGACAATGGTGGGGACAAATGCAAGACCAGCGCTGCAGGCTACAGGCGTACCAGATGGCAGAATGGGGACCAGTTAATTCCAGGGCTTTATCTTACTGTAATTAGCCTCATTAGCAAGCTTTGCTATGGCTGGGAGGCGCACTGGCTAGCAGGTTTTCAGAGACTGAGCAAACCCTGTGCTTGTTCTCTTGGGTGACAGGGACCATGGCTGGGGGTATAAAGAGCAGAAATCTCATCTCTCACAGTTCTGCAGGCTGCAGGTCTGAGGTCAAGGTGTGGGCAGTCACTCTGTCCGAGGCCTCCCTCCTTGGCCATCATTCCCCTGCGTGCTCACGTGGTCTCCCCCACCCCATATCCTAGTCTCCTCTTCCTACAGTAACCCCAGGCCTTACACAAAGGGCCACCCCGGTGAGCTCATCTTGACCTAAGCCTCCTTGGGAGCCTCTCTGTCCATGCAGCAAGGCAGAGGCTGGCTGCGGGGCTGAGGCTGCATTTTTCTATTTTACCTACATTATTTGTCTCCACCAATCCCTTTTCTTGGAAGAAGTCCATATTTCTCCATCGATTCCCAGAGTTACAGATGTGGTTTTCCTCTAGGTAGCTAGAGTCGCTATTTATTTACCACATGCCATATCTGCTGCATATTATGTTAAACACACATAATAAAATTATAGAGATGGTATAAAACAGCACTGCTCCTTGAGAAATTCACCCCTATTAAGACTGTTGATACATCACCTGGATTTTTATTAGAGTAGTAAAAACATTCCACAAAGTGATGTGGAAATGACAGTGCATTTCCAAGCCACTATTAAAGAAATGTTAAGTAAAGAGAAGTCGGTTGCTTTCGAATATTAGTGTGATTCAGACCAAATACCCCTCAGTTCAAATGACCCAAGTGCTTCTGGCTCTTGACTGGGGCATGTTGATTAGGGTTCAGCAAGGACAGCACGGGGTTTATCCTGCTCTGTCTGCACCACTGGCAACAGGCAGATCAACCTGCCCTAAAGGGTCACTCACTTGGTTCCTGGTGGGCTTGCTCTCCTCCCATCCAATATGCTGATAGTCCTTCCCGGGCAGAGCAGTAGACCAAAGTGCAGATCCAGGCCCCCCTAGAAATGGCTCCACCGGGAGGGCTCAGCTCGCTGCCTGTTGTCATGGTGCCCATTACCCTCTGTCTTTCCCACATGACCTTGTGAGATGCCTCACCTGGGCCAGGCAGGCCACACCTGGTTTTCATGAGGAATGAGGTTCTTTGCACTGAACTCATTCTTGAGGAAGTTATTCTGTTGCCAATGAGGGTCATGTTCTTAGCCAGCCTTGGGGTAGGAGGGGGATTCCAAAGGAAGGAAGCGAGACCACTAGGTCTGCGTATCTTGAATTCTCCCCACCCCACCAAAACAAAAAGTTCTGTTTTCAGATCTGTGGGCAGAAGGCTTGGCCCCTGGACTTGGGTTTCACATATGGTGCCTCCACCTATCAGCCAGAGCTCTGCCTTCCTTCCAAGGCAGCTTAGTCCAGACCGTGTGAGGGCAACGGCCTATTGACATGGCCCTGTGACTGGGAGATCCTGGGGTAGAGGAGAGCTTAGCCGGGCTGGGGCCGAGTGTTGGTGGGAAATGTTCCGATAAGGAGTCGGCTGTGAACACCAGCCAATTAGAGCAGGGCGTGCCAGTGACATCAGCATGTGCCCTCAGGAAGGGCCGCAGGAGCTCTCCCTTGTGACCCACCCTCCTTGCCCTGGTGTCACTCTCAGAGAGGCGAGACCTCAGGTTGAAAGGGCAGCAGCAGCTCCGGGCCTGCAGCTGGGCAGCTGGGCATCCTGGAAGATCCTGCCCTGGGTCCCAGCAGAATTTCCGGGGTTGTTCTCCCTGACCCAGAGTGGACCACAGGCCCAGCCTACCTGAATCAATGGCCAATTGTAGGGGCAGCCCTGCCAGAACCCTGGGACAGTGAGGAGGAGGGTGACTGCCCAGAGCAAGGTCAGGTGGCCTTACAGGAACAGATGGTACCCAAAGCCACAGCAGTCACATCCCTTGCAAATGGGGTGACAGTCAATGGCACCTCCCACCCTTTCTGTGGTTTCTAGAAATGTCCAGAGCATCACCCTGCTTTACTGGCTTGCCCTACATGTTGTAAATACACCTGTCCTTAAAAGATTGATCACAGATAGACCTGCCTAACGGATGAGAAATCTATACTCTCCGCCATACGCGGCCGCCGGCTGAATACACAAGTGTGACTGTGCAGCCTGCTTTTGCCAGGGGCATCCTCACAGGAGCGTTTGAGGGACCTGCATAGCAGATGCCCTCCGTGGAATGTTCTGTACATATCCAGAACCTTCCGTGTGATGCTTTCCTGCTCTGTAACTAAAACCAAGAGGTTTTACCTCCTGTCTGGATGCTCTGCTGTCAGTAGAAGAGATGGCTTTAAAACATTCAAAACATTTTCTATAACAAGTATAAGCAGGCTCCAGGACTCAGGAAACGTTGAATATTCATGAGTTCAACAGAAGAGTGTTTGACTCCCTGTGGATGTGTTTGTTTTACAGCTAGTAGCTGCCTTTTGGAAAAAGAAAAAAGAAAGAAAAAAAAATCAGTGACTCTTTTTTAAATTTTTTTTTAGCTGAAATTGGTTATTTATTTATTGTTTATCTGGTGCTGAGGATCAAATCCAGTGCCTCCCGTGCAGTAGAGGAGCCCTCTGCCTCTGAGCCACAACTCCAGCCCCAGTAGCTGCCTTTTTATAGAAGACAGACTCAGGAAAGACCTTCTAACTCTCCCAGGAGGAGAGGGCCCTAGTGGTACCCATCCACTCTCATCCTCACTGAGAACGCACCGTGACCTTTAATTTCTAATTAGATTTTTGCTGACCACCTTTCCCATTTCTCTCGTGTTTTTAAGAGAAACGCGCAGGCGCGCTCCGTCTGCCCATCTGCTCCTTCGCATCATCTGTACTTACAGGTAATCGTGATTTGCTGAGCAAGGGCTTTCCGCCTAGGATGGGATTGTGAGGCGGCTCGCTGCAGAGGGAGAGTTTTATGGCCATCATTCGGTGTATTTCTTCACTCACGCGTGGCTTTGCTCATAAACACCCCCACTTCATTCCACAAAAGAGATGAAATGGAACTTGATGGCTCTGAGCTCATGCTGGCATAAATATTGGGTTCTGTGAAATAATCGCTGAAGCTGGTCCTGTACTCCACGCAGTTACTTACGCTGATGCCCAGTCCCTCTCCGCCAGAGTCTCGTCTCCTCCTCCTGACCAGGATCTGGGTCAAGCAGCGCCTGCTTCTCAGTGCCAAGCACTGTCGGCTTTCTCCTTGCCGACCTTGCCCTTGAGCGGTGCCAGGAACCCCCTCCCCGCAGGCAGGGATTTAGCTGTTTCTGTTGGCTGGGATTTTAACCCCAGAGCCTGGGACTATTTGCTACCAGACCCTGGTGTGTCCCCTTCCCAGAAGTAGCATCAGCCCAGCACTTTCCAAGAGCATCCCGTCTCCAAAATGGTCTTCACCAAAGTTAGATGCAGGCGACAGAAATCAACTCTTTTGAAAAATAGAGACAGATAAAAAGTGCATCGGAAAGCTGCGTGGAGGTGACAAGAAGTTGCCACAACAAGGGGACCCAGAGAGGACGTGGAGACCCGGGTTCCCAGCGCCATGCTCTGCCCCAGCTGTCAGTCCAGCCCAGGAGCTGGATTTCAAAGTGGAGTGATGGCCTGGTGTGGGTCAGGGCTGCCCCTCAGCCCGCAGTGGACAGCCTTGGCAACAGATGGTCATCAGGGTGGGCAGCAGCCAAGGGGAAGAGGCACCCTGCTGGTGGGGGGCTGTTTCCCGTGATTACTTTCCCTCCATTTGTGATGACTCTTCTATCAACACTTTGAATCTGCCCCTGGCACATGGAATTTACCTTTAATATCGTCTTCTTGACACAGTCTTCCATTTTGCTGAGTTCATTTTGTTTTCCGTAAAGCTGGGGAAATTCAGATCTTTCTTTTATTTCTTAATAGGTTTTGTTTATTTTCAGAGCAGTTGTAGGTTCACAGAAAACTGGAGCAGAAGGTTCCAAGGTTCCAAGGTTCCATAAACCCCTCCGCCCCCCGTGTCCAGCCCCTGGGTGTTTCCACACCACCTCTGCCTGGCACTGGTGGAGGTGGCTCCTGGGCGGCTGGTTCCCCATCGTGTCCAGCCTGTGGCAAAGGTGAGCAAAGGCCTTTGGCTGCAGGGGCAACTTCTCAGGCAGCAGAATTCCGGGGCTGGCACAGGGACCAGCCTGCTGTGCACCGAAGGCGTTGGGTTGCTGGACATTGCAGCACGTGCCGGACTAGTGCACTCCCCGCTGGTCCCGCCTCTCCTGAGGTCAGCTGATTTGTAAGTCGAGGGACTGCAGGGAGTTGCCCTGCACAGGCCGACGTGCCTCATGAATTTGCTGAGATTTGCTCTCAGAACACAAGCAGGTGCTGGCCATGTCGATCCACTGTGGAGGGACCCCTGAACACCAGGACGTGTCCATTACTCTGCTCAGTCTTCCCAGTGCCCCTGCAAGGAGCTGCCACATACCCAGTTCCTGAAAGAGGACAGGCACGTGTCCGCAGGTTGTGTTGCTCGTGTCACCACATAATCTGTCGTTCAACCTGGTCCTGTGAGTAAACACTGGAAACAGCCCTCAGTCTGCTCCACACCCAAGCGCTGTCCTCTTCCCGCGGCATCTCCAGACACAGCGGCCCTCCAGTAACTGTCACGAGGGGCTGTGGGACCAAAGGCACAGGACACGTGCCACACACTGTTAGATGTGTGGCAAACTCCTTCACAATGCCAGGAGGACCGCAGTGTCCCCCCACGTTCCAAGGCCTGGAGGCTGTGACACACAAATGCTCAGTCCCATGTCCTCGCCACCCAACACACCAGGTGCCCATCCCAAGCCTCAACCAGCAAGCCCACGCTCCCTGTCACACTGCACCAGGGACACACCATGCCAGCCCCTGGCTGAGATCCCTGGGAGAAGCCCTGCGGGAGAGCAGGCAGGAGGTGACTCTGATGTCAGACTCCAGCCAAATCATGTCCTCTTTACCATGTGACCTGGAAGGGGGCACTTGACTTCCATGACTCGTCTTCAAAACAGAGTCAAGCCTCCTTCTGGCCGGTTGTTAGAGATGGAATTCAATGAGGTGGGCACAGGGTAAGTGTCAAATCAGTGCTGCTGTGTTTGGGGTAGGGGTGCTGTGGTGGAGTGCCAGCGCTGCCCAGCCCTGATCTGAATGCACACATACCCTCACATATGCACGCACACACACACACACACATACTCACACTCACATACACATACACACACTCTCACACATACTCACACACTCACACACACTCACACCATGCACACTTCCATATGGACATGCACACGAGGACATGCACACACACATTCTCCAGTAGGTTTTTCAGGGTAGGTAAACATTATACCCAAACCAGCATTTATTGAGCACCTATTATATAACCAGCACTATATCAGACAAAACATTAGGGGAGTCCAGAAACGAAACAGCCATTTGGAAGAAGACAGTCTCGCTTTCACGTGAAGCCACAGAGGCGGGCTGTCTGCCATCTTTGTGGACATTCCAAGTCTGCCCTCCAGGCACTTTCAACTCTGAGAGAAGAGGGAGCCTGGCTCTCAAGGACCAGGCCAGATGCCATGTGCCCTGAACCCAGGACCTGCCCGTCCTAGAAGATAAACCGCACAGGGCCTCGGGGCTGCCTCTTCTTTCAGGCAAGATCCTGGCATAACTGTCTCCCTGGCCCACTCTGTGGCGTGGATCAAAGCTGTGGAGCTGGGCTGGGCTGCACAGGGGCATGCTGCTGGAGGCATGGGGCACTCAGCACAGGGCTTCCTGACGGGGTGCACCCCCACTAGCCACGGCCGGGGGTCCACGTGTCCTCAGAACTCAGTGCTGTTTCTGGCAGGTTGGTAGCTGGATGCACCCAGCCACGTGGGCTCAGGACAGAGCACTGGTTGTCTCAAGCTCTACCAGAGCTGGGGAGCCACAGTCCTGCCATGATGGACCACCGTCCCCCTAGGGTCACAGCCAGCACAGTCACTGGCTTAACAGGCTTGGCCGCCCTTCTTCAGTGGCACACACTCTGTCCTCCCAAACCCAGTGGATCAGAGAGTCATAGTCGATGCCCAGAGCACAGGGGACCCTTCTCTTGAACACCCAACCACAGAAAAACTGCCTTCTCTAGATCTTTGTAGCAACTAAACGTATTTTAGAGAGAGAAAGAATGAGATTTCCTGTTTGAAGATATTTTTAAAACCAGGTCAAGTTTGTCCTCCTAGGGTTGCATGACCCCAGAGGAGCAGTGTGCTCCTGTCCCTTCCCTGTGGTGCATGAGGCAGGCGGGCCCCACTCTGGGCAAAACTCCTGTGTGGCTGTCTGAGCAGGTGACTCTTCATGGCTCTTCCGTCATTATGTCTACCACACCATCTCTGCCCCCAACTGGCTTGAGGCCTCCTGGGCACCTCAGGAATCCAAACCAGTGAACAGCAGAGTCCTTATAAAGGCACCTGTGCTGAGGGCGAGGCCGGCCTCCCAGGGCCAGCCTCCCCGAGATGGTCTCTAAGGAGTAGGCGTGGTCTGGACGGGTCAGACAGGGGCAGGATTTGGACGGGACCCCTGTGGATAAGTGAGGTGAGGGAAAGCTGGTGGGAAGGAAGGTCAGTGGCAGGCACCTTTGGGGACAGTGGACGGCATTGCTGTGCTGGCGCAGAGGTGAGGGGAGCTGCAGCCGTGCTCTGGGGCCAGGCCGGCCACACTGAGGTCGGGTGGTAGGTGCTGGTGGTCACCTTTGCAGAAGAGCCTCGTGGGAAGACGGGAAGCTGGAGCCCCAGCCTCTGAGGAGGAAGCCTTCCAGGGAGCAGGAGGAGGCTTGAAGGGGCCGGAGGGAGAGGGGCACACCCTCTCTGACCCTGTGAACCTGAGCCGGCCACACCTCTCCGAGCCTCTTTCCTCATCCCTAAAATGGTCCTAGCAACCTGCCTAAATAGCGGTGGTTAAGGCCACACGAACGCTCATGTGTGCAGAGCCAGATGGGGGACCCAACCCAGAGGGGGGTCCTCTGTTTTTAGGGTGATGGCGTCACAGTGGTGTCCTGGAGCCACTTCATCCCAGCCGGAAGGTGCCAGGGTGGTCGCCCCTCTTCCCAACTCCACTTCAGTGACGTCCCCGTCCTGGGATTGGCCATGTGGCAGCACACTGCCACTCTGGGCTTCCGGTCACCCACATGACCAGGCGCAGGGCACTGCTTCTGCACCTGGCGGTGGGAAAGGAAAGGAGCTGGCTGTGAGGAAAAGTGTCACTGTCCTCCTGAGAATGTTCACTAAAAAGAAGTTCCCTGTGGACACCGAAGCGTGACAGTCTCCTAGTTTCTATTTGGTGGCGATTGATGCAGTTGTTGATTCTGTCACGCCGCAGCCCCCTGAGGAAGGCCAGGGCCCTAAATCACACACCTAACAGATGCCACATTTCTGAGCCCGGAGCTGAGCTGTGACCTTCTGGTGTCATAGTAACTGGGGACGGGTGACGTGCATAATGAGGGAGCAGAGCGAGCATTTTAAAATATGGGCTGAAGCTGAAAGCAGGTGGACGTGCCAGCCTGAGACGGCCCCAGAGCCAAGACCACCCGTCCCCACCTGCCTTAAGATGCTGAGGGTAGGGTGGGGCCACAGGGCTGTGATGGAAGGCAGGGCTCTGGCTGGGGACATGTGACTTGGCCTTCACTGCGGCCCGTGGCTCACCTGGGCTCCCCTCTGGGTGCCCTTGTGGCACCAGCATATGTGGGTTTGCCCCCAGTTCATAGACCCTGGGGACAGACCGTCACCAAAACACAGGTGGCCTGCACCCTCCAGGCTCCCCTGTCCAGAGGAGAGGCAGAGCATGAACAGACACTGTCCACATGAAAGTGACGATGAGAGTGACATTGGAGAGGAAGACAAGAGACTGCGGGGACAGCAGAGGAAGGCACTGCTGCAGGGTGAGGGGGGCTCCATGGCCCAGGGAAGGGACGCGCAGGTGCAGGGAACCACGTCAGCAAGGCTCAGAGGCTGGGCGGAGCTGGAGCTGGACGGGAGGCGGGTCTGTGCGGGGCCCCGAGTGTCCTGCTGGGGACGTCCAGCCTCGATCTGTTCGCAGCAGGGACTCCTGAAGGTCTGAACTCAAAAGTTTAGTCCGAAAGTCAGGGAAAACTCATTCAAACCCAGGGCAGGTCTTAGAGGAGAGAAGAGGCTGAGAAGCCACGTAGGAGGCCATGTGACCTGGACAGGAGGGTCACTGAGAGAGCTCAGAGGTGCGCAGGAGCCGAGGAGCACAGAGAAGGAGGCGAGAGAAGGTTCAGTGGGCAGCTTGACGTCGAGGCGGGAGGAGACGCAGGGCCACCTCCCGGGGGGGATGAGGCCCTGACTCCTCAGCACCCCCTGGGAGCTGATGCACTGGGCTCGGGGCTGCTGCTGCTCATCGAGTCTCTGGAGGGAGGGACGTTGGGTCCTGAGACTCAGCCCCACGACGCCACCAAATCATGAGTGCAAGCCTCAGGCCAGGGGATCACATCATGAGCCACAGGTGATCCAGGCCCAGGCATGGGGCACGCAGTCCTCGTATTCAGGGAGGAGGGTCCTGGGCCAGCCAGCCGCCTGCCTCCACCCCTCCAGCCAGCCAGTGCCACACAGGCTGGGCAGGGGCTCAGGGACCACCCGTCTGACGAGCTCCTCTGCCCCACTCCGGGCTGGGTGCTGGTTCTGCCCACTGCCTTCCTGGAGGTGGGCACTAGGCCCTGCCAGGGATAAACAGCAGGCTGTGTCTCGGGCAGAGCCCCGCGGGTGGTTTGGTGTTAATCCAGAGGAGGAAGTCAACCTAGAATGTTGTGAAGCCAAGGCAGGAGTTTCCCTGCCCAGCCTTGTCAGGAAGTTAAGTGCTGGCCTAACAATGCAGCGTGGCCCAACAGTCAAGCTTGGGAACAGCTTTAACGACTAACTTCTAATGAGAGTCTCAGAACACTAATTTTCCAAAGCAGAAAATCAAGTTCTGCTCATTTATAACCCGTCATCTGCAATGAGACGGAGGATATTTCTTCCTGTGTTGTCAGTTAACGTTCCGAGCAGTCAGAATACAAAGTAGGGGAGCCGGGCCATAAGTCAGCTCTCCGGGCGCTGATGAATGGATGTGGCACAAACCCTGCATTTGCATTGGCTCCAAGGACATAAATCCATTTCTCCCGATCTCCCTCTAAGTCAGAGTGAGCCGCGTATTTATGCAGGCGTTCTTTCCCCGCTATTTATTTTTCTCACTTTTAATGACTGTCTTTTCACTCTGCTTTTACAGTACATTGTAAAATGTCACATGCCGTGTACAAAAAAAAGACCAGATTTTCAGTTTGCCTCTTCCCACCAGGGATGGTTTTTTAACTTTTTGGCTCATCCATGAGTAATGACCACTTTGGTAGAAACTATCATTTATTAGTTAGACGGGACGTCAGAGACCATCGCTTAACATGTCCTGCATCGTAGATGAGGAAACAAGACCCAGTAATAAGGCAGATGTGCCGATGACCACAGGCCAAGCCTGGGACGGTCCAGGGCTGTCTGTCTGAGTGTGGGGAGACGAGGGTCACAGTGAGGGCCTGTCCACTCACCAGGCAAACGCCAATCTTGGCCCTTGCTGCCGCAGTCACTGTGACTGGGCAGGAAGAAGCTGTCTCGGGGACTCCGCAAGGCCTCTGCTAGGCTCAGCGTATGCCCCGCAGCAAACAGGGAGGAGCCAGTGCCCGGTGTTGCTGCCTTGTTGGTTTGTGTTTTTGCAGTGTGGGGGCGGAGTCAGGCCTCGCCGGTGCTGAGCATGGGCCCTGCCACTGAGCTACACCCCCATTGACTTCTGTCACATTTTTGGCCCTCTGCAAGTCAGTAATAGAATATTCTGAGGATCATCATGGGAAGGGTGTTTGGGTTTTGTCTCATTTTGCTTTGCTTTAATAATCTTGGGAAACCATGGAGAACCCTCTTTCTTGAAGGTATTTTTTAATATATAACAGCATTGTTGCAATATAATTTATACAATTATCTCATTTAAAATATGCTACTCCATGGGCTGGGGATGCAGCTCAGTAGATAGGGTGCTTGCATGCACAAGGCCCTGGGTTCAGTCCCCAGCACCACCCTCACCCACCCACCCACACACACACACACACACACACACACACAAAGCAACTCCATGATTTTCAGAGTCACATGACCACAACCACATTCCCATCACCCTGAAGAGAAGCCCTGTGCCCTACTCATCCGCCCATCTCCCCACTTCTTGCCCTAGATGACCACTAATGCACCTGCTGTCTCTGTGTTTGCCCCACCCCGTCTGGACATTTCACGTGAATGCAGAGCTGCCGTGTGGCACCTCCTCAGAGCTCGTAGCAAAGAGACGCAACACAGGGACAGAAAAGCTGCTAGTGTCTGGAAAAGAGGCATGTTCGCCATTCTGGGTTGATTTTTTTTTCCTCAATTTTATGAAATTCCCAAGTGCACAGAAACCTTAACAGCATTTAGCCTGCTGTTAACAGCATTAGACCTGCCTGCCCCTGCAGGTCTGTCCCACGATCACCCCCCAATGTGATTTCTCAAAGGAGCCCCTCCCAAACTGAGAGGAAAACACTACATTTGGCAAAATAAAATGTCAACGTTGGAGATTTCAGAAGCCAGGAATGTTAGAAAATCCAACTCGAGAACTTTAGAAACTGTGAAAGAGAAAATCGTGACAAAGAAGGCTCAGCACAGCAATGGGGCAGGCAGTGTTTTGGGATGTGAGGACTGAGGACCACCAGGCTGCAGGGCACCGGCTGGCCACCTCACTCCTCGGCCAGGCAGGGAGGCCTGGAGTGACCAGATGTCTGCAGAGATGGTGACCTCCTGCGCCCACTGCAAACCGTTAGCTTTTCAGAGGATCTCTGGGGACTTGAGATGATTTCAGATATCCATTTTGACCTTGCCTTTGACCTTGCCTTTGACCTTGCCTTTGACCTTGCCTTTGACCTTGCCTTTGGAGGGAAAACAGAATCATGGGAGGGAATGTGCCGAGCTGTGTCCCTCCTGTGGCACAAGCTTCTGGATCACGTGACCATGCAGACGGCCCTGCTCCTCCAAGGAGTGGGTTCACAGCACCACATGGGCAGAGAGGTGGCCGTGCAAGGGCAGAGGGAACCAGCACTGGGCCCCATGGGCCACAACCATGCCCCTCTGGGCCTTGAAGTCCAGCCTTGACCTCAGCATTTAGGCCCCTGGTGCAGACGCCGGAGCTGGGCAGAGTTGACTGGGCAGTGGCCGTGTGCACGCGTGCGTGTGTGCATGTGCTTGAAGCCTGTTCACTCGAGTCCCTTGAAGCGAGGGACAGGACTTGGCACAGTCCAGCAGCTCCGCCAGGACCGTGGGGCAGGGCTGCCCAGGAACACGAATCCTTAGGACTTTTCTAGTTTACCAGGCCCCAGCAACACCAGCCAGGACAGAAAGCCAAGGCAAGCAGCGTCCTGTGGCTCCAAAGAACTCTGTCCAGCGTGTGGGTATGGGGCGGGGACACGTTAGCACACTCTGCTCTTGTACATCTGGGATGAGTTGGGCCTATGAAATGCTAATCTCCGATTATTGGTGCGAGTTTTGACCAATAACCATGAAACTCCTCTGTGGTTCGAACTAATATTTATATAGTATTGTCTAAGCTCAGGCTACCACTAAAATGCCACGCTGGGTGGTTTAGACAACAGGAATTTATTTTTCCAAGTTCCAGAGGCTAGAAGTTCAAGATCAAGGTTCAGGCCAGTTCATTCCCTGGCCAGGGCCCTTCTCTTGCCCACAGCTGCCTCTCACTGTGCCCTCAGAAAGATTCTCCTCGTGTGCACCAGGGAGAGAGCAGTGGGCAGAGGAGACACTCAGGTCACTCTATGTAAGGACACTAATCCTATCAGCTCAGAGCCCACCCTGTGACCTTGTTTCACCTTGACTGCTTCCCTGGAGGCCATCCCCAAATGCACACTAGCAACTCAACCTAGGAAAGGGGTGGGGGAGATAAACATGTGGTCACATGGTATAAAGTGGGTGCATTATATGTGTGTGACCTACTGTATAGCCAGACGTAGTCGACAGGTACGTTTTACATACTTGCCCCCACACACCTTGTACACACCTCAGAGAATATGCCATCCTGGTAGTAAGTGAGCAGAGCCACGCCGAGTCTGCCTAGAGCAAAACAGAGATGTGGCGATGGAAGGAAGGCAACTGGTACCATTAGTCTTTTATTAAAAAAAAAAAAAAAAAAACATTTTATTGCAAGGACTGGGTACATAGTTCAGTGGTAGAGCACCGGCCTAGGTCCAACCCACAGCACTGCCAACAGTAAATGAACATCAACTCATTACAAAGGCTCACAGGCTCAAGATAGAAATCTCAGAAATTCTGATAAGTGAAACTAGCAGAGATGCAAATCCCAGCAGCCACAGGCAACCGCTCCCCAGCCCCGGGCCAGCAGCCGGGCCTCCCAGTGAAGGGTGGGCTGGGGCCGGACCACTCCATCACCGACCAGCTGTATGACCTGGAGCCCGTGGCACAGCCCACCGCACCTGTCTCCCCTCTGTGTAATGGGGTGACGATCCCCACCAGGTGATGATGTCCAAACAAGCAGGTCCATGTAAAGCGCTTGGACTCCCTAACACAGCAAGCGCTTGGACTCCCTAACACAGCAAGCGCTGGACGTATATCACCTGCCCCTCCTGCTGCCGTCATCACCCCCGCCCCGCCACGGCTTCCCTTCCAGGGCGTCCCCTCAGCCAGCAGTAGTGCGTGGGTTTGGGACTAGGCACCACACCCCACAAACAAGAAGGGCCTGGCGCACGAGCACAGCATGTGGGGCATCTTGAAGCTGACCTGGTCAGCTGCTGATGTTCGTGAGAAGAAGAGTGTGCCTGTCCCGAGTTTGTGTGAGGCCCCTCTCTGCCACACACTCTGGCGCACCACACAGGGCAAGCTCCAGCCGCCAACTCCACATTAGGTCAGGCCTAAACGAGGAGGAGAGGACCCCTCCCGGAGGAGCCGCTGCCCAGTGCTCCCTGCCCTCCTCCCCGCTCATTCCCACGGTACTGGGCACACAGAAGGTGCTCTAAGCATGGGCACTGATGCCCAGAGCCAGCCCTCAGGGCTGGGCGTGCATGGCTCTCACCCTCTACAGTGGGAAGCCACTTCAGCCCTTCACAGCCAGCAGCATCTCCTTCATGAGGCCAGTCCCTCCAGATAAGGGCACTGGCCATGTGTGCCCCAGAGCCCTCTCCATGAGAAGCCCAGGCCCTGGAGAAGGCCGCTGCTGTCCCTGCAGCCTGGCAGGAGCCCAGCTCTGTGGATGGCTCAGGGCACGCTGCTGCTGTCCCCACCCCTTCCACTCGGCAGCCTGCCCAGCCTGTCCACTGACCCTCACAGCATAATGCAAGGCTTAGCCATCTGTCTTGCAGGGTCCTGGTGGCAGATGGCCTCATTTATCCACTTCTCGAAAGCGCTCACACCTCTGCTCAGCCTGGTCTGCACGGGGCTCCCAGACCCGGGCACTGGCACAAAGGCCACGGCGCGTCCATTCATCACCCAATAAAAGTCAGCTCGGCGGCAAGTGCACCGGCTGGCGGCCCCCACCCTGGGAAACTGAGCCCCTGGGCCCAGGCCGCCATGCCACACCATGCCACACCATGCCACACCATGCCACACCATGCCATGCCACACATGGACGAGAGCTGAACTTGGTGAGCCAGCAGTGCCACCCGAGACTCAGGGGAGGTCCCTGCTGTGGGCCTCCCGCAGCAGGAGGGGGCCTGGGTGCCCGGGAACACTGACACAGCAGACTACTCATCTTAGTTCCTTTTCTGCCTTGTGACAAGGTGCTGTGAAAGTTGAGTAACCAGCTGGACCCCACGTCCTGCCTCCCCACCTTGCCCAGCTCCTCTACCCCAAGATCATGCCTTTAGGAGCAGGAACCAGCAGCTGTTATGGTGGGCGGGAGGAAGGGGCCTCCCCCTCACTGTGACTCTCGGTGAGAACCAAAATATGGTTCAAAACTGGAGGGGAGTAAAGAAAGATTAAAGGTCTTATTTTGGAGAAAAACATTGATGAGGATGAGTTTGCACTGGGTTTGCTTTAACCCAGCAGAAGGCTCTCCTGGGGGGACCGTGGGGGCCACAGAGCTCGCTCCGCCGTGACTCTCCCTGAGCATCTCCTGACAGCGCACGTCACACGCAGTGATGAAGAGGTGGCCTCCCAGAGCACTCAGAGGCTCCACGTTGTCCCAAGGCACCCTCGTGGCCCTTACCACTCAGTCCCTGGACCTCAGTGCCTAGGAGTCTCTCCCCTTCCCTTCCCCCTGCTCAGGCGGTGGCTCTCCCCTCCCCACGTCACCACCTGTTCCCTGCCGACTCGGAGGCCTGCCCCCATCACGTTGAGCACCTGCTGAAGCCTCAGTCTGTGCCGTGCGGGGCGGTGTTGCTCAGGGCCAGGACTAGACACCAGGAGACTTCCTACTGGCTCTGCTGGCCAGGTGGACGCCAGGACCGCTCAGCGTGTCAGGATGTGGAGAGAATCACGGAGCCAGACAGGAGTTCGGTGGTGACGTGGCAAATGGAGTACCTAGCGCAGTACCCTGCGGGTCTTGTTCACGAGTGTGTCCTGAGGCCTCGGAGCCCCTCCCTGAATGAACGACCAAGAAAGCACACGCAGTCTCCACGCACCAGGGAAGGTGACATTTCTCCCAATCCGCTCCAGGTCCGGAGTCGTCCTGCTCTTCCCTCAGTGCGGTTCCCAGGGCTCGGGAAGGACAGCCTGGACGCTTGGATGTGGGACATCTAACCTGGCCAGACAGCGTGTGCAGGAGGAGGCTTGAAGGGCGGTAATGAAACTGAAAAAAAATGCCAGTGATAATTAATAAGGAGAGCCACCGTGTGGGTGTGGCACTGAAGCACTGTCTCCACAGGGTCACCGAGGCTGAGAGGGGAGTCCACGTTGTCACCTAGAGCTAGGGGTGTCCCTGGTTTGGGGCAGTTTCTGAAGTTTCAGACCTATTTAGACTTCTTAGGGCCCCAGCGTCCTGGGACATTGTTAAGTTCGTGATTTCATACATTGGATCTGTTTTTCTTTGTGATCAACTTGGCTAAAGCAATAGTGAGATGACCCTTTAAAGACGTGGATACAGCATCCCTGTGAAGACTCCTGCGTTCATATAAGTCTCAAAGATGGGGAGAGCAGTAGTGGGACAGGGCAGGGCAGGGGACAAGAGCTGGTCACAGCGAAGCGCCCATTGCAGCCCCAGCAGGTGGACCTGCAGCTCTAACAAGGACACAGGCCTCCAACGCAGGCCAGGCGTGCCCGTCACCACAGCAGGTGGGAGCAGCCTCGGTTTTCTGGAGCAGAGGGTAACAGGGTTTGCAAGAGCTGGTGTCCAGGCAATGACAGTTCCCCTGGCTGGCCCAGGAGGCTCCGTGCACAACTGCTGGCAGGTCAGAGAGTGCGGGCACCAGAACAGGGATCCCAAGCATAGATCTGGGGCACAGCCCTGGTCCTGCCGTGTGTGCAGAGGATGACCACGGGGCAGTGTGGCTGTTGGCTAATCACCCTCAGATCTCCGTTATTACTACTGGACACCAATTCCCTGACACCCGTGTCACGCTTACTGGTTCACCCCGTGGCCAGTCCCCAGGTGTGACACTGAAGTCGTGATGGGAGCTGCCAATGAGAGAACCGCCTAAGCCAACGTCATCTGAGAATCTAGCGAGGAGGTGGTCACACGTGGGTGCTGCACTACGTTAACCTCCTCAAGCGTGTAGGACTTATAGACAGAAATGTGGCTCTGGCAGAGTGTTACACCAGTAGATTCTTTTTTTTTTTTTTTTCCCTTCAAAACGTTACCATTCTGCGGATTCCAGTCCCATGCTCCTGGGTCATCGCTGCTAAAGAAAGCCTGGCCAAGCGCTGCCCCTGCTCACAGCACGGCGCTTCTCACGCTTTGGTGACAGAACTGCCCGGAAACCCCGTGAAAATAAAAAGGGTCCCTCCTACTTCAACAACTCCAGTAACTCCGACACAAGCCAAAACTGGAACTGATGGTGTAGAACGATGCCCAGCCCCAGGGGCTGATCTAAACACAGACAAAAATCAAGGTGTCCTGTGGACAGAGAGATCCACGTTGGAACCACATTCCTGCTGCTTTAAAGTGACAAAATATGGGCAAGGTATTGGACCACTGGGAACCTTTGTTTCCTCATCTGCAAAATGAGGGTTATCACCTCTACCACCTGGGGCCATGGACATACATGCCATGATGTGCATCCATCGTGCGGGGCCTCCTAGGTGCCCAGTGGGGGGGGGGGG
>NW_026000222.1:4130529-4134127 GCF_001458135.2 Marmota marmota marmota | reverse complement strand
AGGTGCCCAGGGGGGGGGGGGGGGCTTCCAGCTGTAAACATCACTGAAAGTAGATGCTAAAAACAGAAAGGCGCTCAGAGCACATGATTCGTGTGGAGAAGACGGAGTCCACGGTTATCACAAGTGCACCCAGATGACCTGTGTGAAATGACCCATGATGATTCCACTTCCCTGATGGAGTGTGCCTTCCTGGGAACTGCACACCCCGCCCAGGCTCCGTGCCTGGCACAGCACTGACACTAAAAGTGTCTCTGCAGAGCGAGGGCGGGGACGGCAGGCACGAGGAGAGCGCGCACAGGACACCTCCCCAGGGAGGGGAGCCACCGCGACAGGTTAATGGAGCTCCTCGCTGGAGGCGGAGGAGGACGCGTGTCCTTTTCTTCTTTTGACTCATCTGCACTGAGTCGTCTGCAGGGACCGCACCGTGTTTGCTCAGGTGACCGCGAGAGGGGCCAAGCCCACGGAGCTCATCCCACCAGGACTTCCAGCTTCCTGGGTCTTTCCAGATGGTCCTGGGAATGAGGAGGGTGGGGAGGAACAGGAGCAGACTGGTTTCTGAAGAGCAGTAGACTGTCTTCTTGTCAGTTCATTGTTTCAACTGTGGACAGTCGGGAAGGAGTCCACAGAGCAGGCTGAGACCTCTGTCCCCAGGATGGCCCTTGGCTGGCTAGCAGGGTTGGCATCTGAGCTTGAATCTGGGGAGCTCCCGCTGTCCCGACAGACAGGAGGGGCTCTCTGTGCCCCCCGCCCCGTTCCTGGCAGCCTGCCCTGCTGCCTAAGCCCTCCCCCATCCCGCATCAGCCAGCATCTGTCCATGGTCACCTCTGAGAACGGCTCCAGCCCAGGGAAACCCACGCTCCCCTCTCTTGACACGTTCACCTCTGTCCAAGATGCCCGAGGGCCAAGGGCCCTGTCCTTCCTACAGCTCCCCTTCTGGGTAGGCCTGCCACCACACAGCCACTCCAGTCAGAAACTGCACCTGGGTGGTTAGTCTTATGCTGTGACAGGGACGTCACTAATGGCCTTGAAGGTCCAGATATAAGCAGTTGTGTGTGTTGGATGAAGCCTCTGGGTTGAGGTGCTGAGTCAAGGGTTCCGTGCGTCTGTGACCTTGGAGGTGGCCATTCCCTGCCCACCAGGGGTTAATGAAAGGGCTTGTGGTCAGCAGAATGGCAGAATGGCAGCCCCCAGCAATGTCCATGTCCCAATCCCAGAACCCGTGGGTATGTTTGTGACTTGGCAAAGGAGACTTGGAGTGTGTGATTAAGGTTCAGGCTCCTGAGATCAAAATGCTATCCTGGATTTTCTGTGTGGGCTCAGTCTAACCAGGAGCCAGCTGTGGCCAGTGTGGCTGGCCTTGAAGGGGGAGGGAGGGACCACAGGCCAGGGGCGTGAGCTGCCTGCAGAACAAGAAAGGCAAGGAAAGAGGCTGTCCTGTGCCCTCCAGAGGAACACAGGCCCGCCCACCCCTGGACCTCAGCCCCGCGAGGCCGGGACAGACTCTAGGCCTCCACATGAGGAGAGGGAACCTGTGTGGCCTGGGCCACGAACACAGAGTCACTGGGCTACAGTGACAGGAGGAATCCATCAGGCCAAGACTGCGCTTCCGACTGTGGGACTTTGAGAGGCAGAAAATGGTAAGCAAAGGGTAGCCGTCAGCTGAGATCCCGTCACGCTGTGTGAGGGGGAGTCCTGCGTCGGGCACCGTCTGCCGTCCCGCTGCTGTGGGCTCGCTGTGCGCATCCCTGGCTGTGGGAGCTCCTTCTACATCTGGGGGGTGATCCTTCGTTTCCCCCCTTCCTGAATCTCCTTCTAAGACTTTTTGTAAGTTTCGCTTTTTAAATCCATCTGGAATTTAGTTTGGGAACTGAGATCAGAAAGATATCCAACTTCTTTATTCTCCAAAAGGCTAAAATGAGTTAACACAGTTTATTAAAGGGTTTGGCTTTTCCAAACAACCTGATTGCCATGCATATCAAGTAGCAAATTTCCATCTATATGGATATATACATATGCACATAAAATCTTATGTAAAAGGTCTATGTATCTCTTCCTGTTATGTAGAAGTAACAATAGAAAGAACTCTGTACCGGATGGATGGATGGATGGATGGACAGATAGATAGACAGCTGTGATACACACATAGGCATCTCCATACGGTACAAAAACAGCTGTTTCTGATGCTCTATTTCATGGCTTTGGGCCATTGGCTCTTCCTGCCCCAGGAACACTACATAACTTGGTGACCTATTTATGTCTAAAATAAAAGGAATTACCTCATGGAATTTGGGTGCCCACGCTGCACAGATATGGGTTCCCTACATCACAATAAAGAGTGACCCCGAAAAGCCTGCAAGAAGGGGCCTGTCAAGCCCTGGGCCTCCTCCTCCTCCCCAGCAATGTCACCCCCAAGGACCGAGACTGGCCGCCCTTAGCTCTGAGTGTCCTTCCGGGTGGACCCCTGGCCCTGGCCCTCCCCTGGCGGCCAGCTTTCCTCCCCACCCCCAGCTGCTGGGACAACCAGGAGGACCACGGCTCATCTGTCTGCCTGCATCTTCTGACGCTGACACCCAGACGAGACCAGGGCTTGGCGAGAGCCCAGAGCAGCTCCGAGAAGCTTGCATTACAGACTGAAATGAGCTCCAGTTTTAATTTGATTTTTTTTTTTATCCTGTATCAAGCAAAGTTCACATTACAGATAAATTGCCCGGAAATTCCAATTTAATAAGGCATATGCATTTTTCAGGCCTAGAAGCACAGAAAACATCTTGCATGCTGGTGTTTTTATACTGAAAGGTTTATTAAAAAGACAGCTTTAAAATGTCAGAAATTTACATAGCGTGCCCAGTCAGTTGATCAAAAAGGCTGATTTGACAAAAGTGCTCAAAAGCCAGAAAGTGGAAGAGCAGGCAGCTGGCGGTCCCGGGTAGCTGGGTGGGAGGAGGCCCCGTCGCCGAGCGCCGCCCGGCGTGGTTGGGGTCGCGTGTGCAGTGAGCCGGCCTGGCATCTGGCCCTCTCCTGCCCTGCCTAGGGGTGCCGTTCTGGGCAGAGCCAAGCTGGGCAGCAAGGTAGCACAGCATGAGGTGTCCATGGGAAGAGGCACCAGATGGTGAGCAATAGAAACCAGCAACGTTAAATGGTCACCTTAAAGCACAGCTAGCACAGCCACAGGTGCCACATGAGTTCCCACCTTTGATTGGCGCACATCAATCATACAGTGTGGCGCAGTCACACTGACATCAGAGGATCCGCGTCATTCCCTGGCCGCCCCTGCCACCGTCCTCTTCCTACCACTCTCCCTTCCACCCTCACAAGATCCCTTTTCCCTCTACATCCACACAGCAGAGAAAATCCACAGCACTAGACTTTCCGAGTCTGGTTGATTTCCTTAACACAGTGCTCTCCAGTTCCAGCCATTTTCCTGCAAATGACACAATGTCCTTCTTCTGTATGGCTGAGTACAGCTCCATCGTGTATGTGAACCACATTTTCTTCATCCGCTGTCTGCTTTCGGACACCCAGCTCCACCCAGCCAGCTCCACTACTTGGCTGTTAGGAGACAGGAGCGCACAGAGCACGGGGTGGGGGGGGGGGGGGG
>NW_026000222.1:4064402-4130507 GCF_001458135.2 Marmota marmota marmota | reverse complement strand
GGGGGGGGTGGCGCTGGCTTGGAGCCCTTTGGAAAAATGCCACAGAGTGGTATGGCTGGGTCCTATGGCAGTACGGAGGCTTCCCAAAAAAACTGAAAATTGAGCTACCACATATAAAATGAAAAGTAGTAAGATGTCATCCCACAAAACCACGCCAGCCCCGGCGTCCCAGGGAATGTGACGCAAACAGGGATTTTAGGGATGGCTTTGAGCATTTATCTGGCTGTCACCACTCCCGACGTGAGAACAAGCAAAGGTGTTAATCGTACAGAAAATCGCAGCATCATAAGACAAAAAAATGTGAGAGAAAGAGAGCACTGTTTGCATGCCCAGGTGAAGGCCAGATGACTTAATTCAATGTCATTCATATCTAAACTCAGCTGAGTGATCAGGGAATTAAATACGGCCCATTTAAAATTTTCATTACTTCAAATCTGTTGAGTCACCACAAATCACTCCTGGATCAACGGCCAGCTAGTGACCTGGCAAAATGGAAACAATGTCACCTTCCCTTGCATCTTCCCCTCCCACGACTGCCCCCCTGAAAGGGGAACAATTCAGTCAACATTTACAGGGCATCCACCTCATGCCAGGCACTCCACTCCACCCTGGGCACACAGAAGGGACAACAGCT
The DNA here is from genome assembly GCF_001458135.2 of Marmota marmota marmota. Classification (NCBI taxonomy): domain Eukaryota; kingdom Metazoa; phylum Chordata; class Mammalia; order Rodentia; family Sciuridae; genus Marmota; species Marmota marmota. The sequence continues at coordinate 4,129,873 of NW_026000222.1, read as the reverse complement.
GGCCTTGGGTGGACTCCATGCTGGGTAAAGTGCAGCCCCTGGAATCCAACAGAACTGTGTTGAATTCCAGTCCTGCCACTTCTTAGCTGAGCGGCCTTTGGTGAGTTGCTAAACCTGTCTGATTTTTGGTTACCTTGTTTTCAAAATAAGAGTAATACCCACATCACTAGGTTGTTGTGGACCCCAAAATTAAAGTGGTGCTACCCATAGAGTTTAGCACAGAGCTAAGTCCACATAAGCATTCTTGGCTAATTTTGGCCAACTTTAACCTCACAATGACCCCAAGTCTTCAGCGTTTGGTGAAGGCAGCAGATCCACACGGGCCCACGTTGGGGTCCCGCCAGCGTTTTAACCTAGGCCAGTGCAGCAAGAACCCATGCAGGGCGACTGATTCCACCCAGGAAGTCACAGGGTGACCAAGTGGAGATGTTGAGTGGAGTCTTGAAAAATAGTAGGCGCTTGCCAAGTGGAAGTGTAAATTATCGTTGAAATGAAGGCCTGGTGTTTTTGAAGCAGTCCGTTCTCATGAGGAATACCTCACTTCTGTTTTTAAAAAATATTGAGATGCTAATTGAGGCGCCAGGCGGTGGGGCCCAGGCGAGGCCCCGCGGCTCTCTCCATCTGTCCGTCTGGTTGTTCTGGAGCCCTGTCCTCCGGATTCACAGAACATCCCCCACACGGTGCCCCAGGCGGATGGGGTAAGAGGGGACACCCTGGCCGTGGCCGTGAACCCCGACACTTCATGGCCGACTCTGAGAGCAGACTGCACCTCCCTCTGCCTGCCAGCCACCCCACGAGGCCACAGCGACGGTCCCCGACTCACAGGGGAGGAAGCAGAAGGCAGTGGGGCAGCTTGGTGACGCAGCACAGTGACGAAGCACAAGGGGCCCTGGGGTCCTCATCTGTGGAGGGAATAACTGACCCCGGGTGAGCGCCAGGGCCCAGCGAGCAGGGCCTGGCACTGTCCACACACAGCGTAATGCTGGGGGCTGCCATCGAGAGTCACTGCTGAACCAACTCTGAGCCCCGAGGCTGTCCAGGACTAAGGCTCGGCAGGGGCCTCTCCCTGGTTCAAAATCACAGTGTCACTCGGGCCACACTCCCTCCAGAGTTCCAGAGGAGACCTGTCTCTGCCTCCTCCAGCTTCTGCTGACTTCGGTGTCCCTAGCTGGGGGTTGTGCTCCTCTGTTCTCGGCCTCCAGGGTCACACGGGCCTCTTTTTTGTGGGCCTCCCATCTCCTCTCTTCCTCTTACGAGGGCACCGTGTTGGCATTCACCACTCCCACACCCAGATGACCCAGATCAGCCTCCCCTTCGCAGGTCGTTAACTGAACCAGATCTGCAAAGACTTCGCCCTCAAGGTGACACTCTGGGCTGCAGGGGGAGGGCCTGAGGACTCGGGTGTTCCGGCTGCTCACCAGCTCCTCACCTGCTGGTGAAGTTGTGTTTTAAACGTCCTCAGACCCCACCCTGGCCGTGCCAGGCAGAGATGGTCGTCTTCAGGCCTCATCAGCAGACTGAAGGGCTGCGGGGACACATGTCTCCTGGGGCACGCGTTTCAGAGACTGTGGGATGGCAGCAAAGCTCCCTCAGGTGGATTATGGAAGTGGCCATTGTTCCCAAGGCCGCCCATTTCAAGGGACGTGTCAGGTTCGGTGGGCGGCTCCCTGGGAGAAGGCTTCCATGAGGGCCAAGGCGTCACTAAGCTTTGGACTTAGTGACAACCTAAGGTCCTTCGTGGCTGGTGGTTGGCCGTGTCAGCGCCCAGCCCTCAGGGGGAGCTCCGGGATCCTCAGAATCTGCTTCTCCAAACCCGTCCGCTCCCACAGGGGCATCTCCCTGGCCCGTCCCGAGGAGGAACGAGGCCGCGGGCACAGGGAGCCGCTCTCAGAGCTGGCACTCTCTGAATGAGCGACTGCACTGAAGCGAGGCTCTGGGTCCGTGTCCAGCCAGTCCCGGGGCCCAGACGGGCTCGCGCCCCCCACTCAGGCCTGCTGGACTCCAGGGCAGGTGCCGTCTGACGTTGTTTGTCTGTCTTGTTTTTTCAGGTACTCTGTTTACAAGGACCCCGCAGGCTGGCTGAACATCAACCCCATCAATGGCACGGTGGACACCACAGCCGTGCTGGACCGGGAGTCCCCGTTTGTCCACAACAGCGTGTACACTGCCCTCTTCCTGGCCATCGACAGTGGTGAGTAATTTGCAGAAGACCATCCAGGGACACTTCAGTTACCAACGTGTCTTCACGTCTCTGTCTCTGCTGATGCTGCCAGGGGTGTCCCTGGGGAGGACATCAGGCGTGGGAGCAGGGAAGCAGGTGTCCCAGCACCCACAGCCGCCCAGGTCCCCCAGGGCCTGGGATGCCCTGGTCCTTGTGGACACATGCTGTCCAGCTGGGGTTCAGGCCTGGGCTCGCTGTGCTCCAGGGCAGGCGGCTCTGGGGCTTAAAGCCACGCTGGCAGCTCTCACCCACGTGCCATGTGCTCCTCTGCAGAGAGGGTTCCGTGTGTGACACACGCTGCTAGAAAGTGCCAGAGGACATCACTGCCCTGATGGCTGAACTGTCCCTGGTGCTTTATCCTATACCCTGCCATGAAAGGACACTGGGCGCATGTAGCTGGTCACTGCGTGACAAAACATTTGTGGTTCAAAACTTAATAATGCAACGTCCACGTGGCAGCCCCTGCTGCAGGTGCTGGGGATTGAGCAGGGAGCTGGCCGGCTGGTGCGAAGAGCAGTAGAGTCCCAAGTGCCACCAGCACCTGCTGTTGTGACGTCACCCTGTAGGGAATGGTGCAATCTCGAGAAGATGGCAGCGTGGACCAGTAACAGGATGAGGGTGAGAGGGACCAGGTTCTGGAGATGTCCCACACACTGTGAAGGCCTGACGGGACGTGGCACTGACCGACATGGGGGCAGGGCACAGCAGATTGGAGCCATGTTTAGCTGAAATGTCTGTTGAATCAAATGCAGAGACCTTTTGCTCTCCCATTATTCCTAAAAGCCAGCAGCAGTTTGGAGCTAAACACTTAGTTTGGGGTCCTTGTATGTCAAGGTGACTCTTCCCATGGCTCTTTACAGGTGCCCATCTAACGTGCACAGGACCCTGGGGTCCATCTCTAGCACCACAAAGAGGAAAATAAAGTTCCTCCTAGAATCCCTTCCCTGCCCTTGGCCTCTCACATCCTGAAACTTCTGGAAAATCCCTGTCTGAAAGCAGCCGCCTGGTTTCACGTTCTAGGGTGACACTCACTGGCTGTCTGATTCGAGGGCATTACTTACAAAACAGTTAGGACCTGGAGAGTCCTGCAGAGCTCCTTCAGGGGACGGGGTGTCACTGTCCTCCCAACAGGCTGCACATGTGTGAGCTACCTGGGGTGCTGGTCACCCACTCGGAGGCTGGGCTTCCTCTCCTGGAAACAAGAACAAGCCTTCTTCCATCACAGCTGTGGGACCTGGGAAGGTGAAGCACCCGGCCCTCCACCCCCGTCAGGAGCCACACTAGCTCTTCTCCAGACGGGGGTTCTGGAGAAGAAAGAGCAAAGCCAAGGAGAGTCCTCCCATGACCCAAGGAAAACCCAGCCTCGAACGGACCTGCATCCAGCTCTCCTGACTCTGATGTCAAACAAGGAAATTCAAACTCTGCTATCACAGATGTTTCCAGAGGACTGAAAGGTCCCTAAAGAGATAAATAGAAAACAGAACGTTAATTAACACGCAGAACCATCGTTGGGCACGAAAACGCTGAACACGGCCCAAAAGACTTACGGCACAAGGACAGACACTTCAAAGGCCTCATAAATCAGAGGGACTTTTATGTAAAGGCTTCCCTTTGTCACTCAGAAAATATATCTCTAGGTGTCATGTTCAACCAGGAAAAGCCTACACCTGTTTAGATCAGAGTCGTCAGTGCTAATTGAGGTCTCCGCTTTTTCCGAAGTGAGCATTTGTCTTCTTAATTTCATAAAGATTCAATTTGTTTGATGGAATGAAAGAATAAGCATTTTTGTCATTAAACATGAGGAAAGCTGAATCTCTTAACTTGATTTTCTCCAAACAAGGACATCACTCGGGAATCTGCCCAAGCAGGTTGATCAAATAAAGGCTGCAGGAACTTCTAGGGCAGTAAACCAATGTCCCCAGCGTAAAATTAGAAAAATGCAGGTGAATTATAAAAATTAAATGGTACAAAAAAATATTCACCATAAGGGCATCCGTGAGCCACAGAAGCTGTGAGGCCTAAGCAAACTCAACGCAGACCGGGGGGAGCATTCCAACGGCCTTGGCTTTCCTCTGGGCCACTCTTGATTCTGGGAGAGGAGGTCGGGCCTGGCCCAGGCAGAGGCCCAGGGAGGGAGGGGAAGGAAGCAGAGACACTGGTGGGAGCCAGGTGAGTCCCAGGGGCAAACAAGAAACCTGAGGGGATTTAAACACACCGCCACTTTTCCACCAGGGACAAATGGCTTTCAAAGGACAGAGTGAGATCTCCAGGGTCTCAGAGGAGTCAGAGACCACCCAGAGGAAGCTGCCCTCCTCCAACACACAGCTGTCCTCACTTAAGATACCTGACAGATCTGCAAAGTACAAGGGCTTGGAGGGTAGGACCTGGGCTGGCCCGAGAGCTGGGTTGCTCATGCTGGAGGGTGGAGAGCCGTCTGCTGGGGCCCATCAGGACTGAGATATGCAAAGCAGCCAATCATACTCCAGGAGTGCCACACCGAGCACCAAGGGTATGCAGAGGTGACCAAGTCTCGTTAATCCTGCAGCCCAGCCTGACCCTTCTTAGTCCTCAGCTGAACTGGCCAACACAAGAGAGAAAATGCAGGTAATGTGTCATCCGGAGCCTCCGTCACTCCTTGTACATAATGCCCCGTTTACATTTATTGTAAAAAAAAAATCTCTAGACCCATAGAAAAGCAAGAATATGCAAGTGATGATCCAGAGAAAAGTCAGACCAACAAGGACTGGCACCCACGGACTCTGAAATCGTCACCTCTAACACATTCAAGGGACTGGAAGACAAAACTAGCCAAAAGCAGAGGGGAGTATTCCAGAGATTTGGAATCCGTAAGAGAGAATGAAACGGATGAACCAGAGGTACGTCGCACCCGATGCTAGGAAGTAAACAGGTGGGTTAACAGTGCAAGATTTGTGACCTGGAAGATGAATCTTCAGAAAACACCCTCCACAAAGCACAGAGAGAACAAAGAATCAGAAAAAAATCACATAAGAGATTCGTGGGGCATTCATGAAGCTGGAGTCACCGAAGAATAGAACAGGGTAACGGGCTAGGAAAAAAATATTTGAAGATAGAGTGTCTGGGAAGTTTCCAAAAGGAATGAGAGACATCTACCTGTTAATTCAAGAAATTCAGCAAATCACTAACAGGGTAAATCTGAAGAAAAATCACATTTCAGGAGAAGTGTCAAACAGATCAAAACCAAAATCAAAGGGAAAGTGTTAAAAGCAGCCTGAGATTGAAACAGACATTTGCATCTGGGGATGTGTCTCAGCACCAGGCAGCCTGCTTAGCATGCAGGAGGCCCTGGGTTCCCATCTCCAACACTGCAAAGAAGAAAAAGGACATTTTCCCACAACAGAGCAGCAGTATGACTTATGGCTGACTTCTAAATAGGAATGAGGAAATCAGCAATGAATGGCATCCTGTGAGTAAAGACACCTGCTGAATTAGTCAGTTTCCCTTCACTAGACTGAAATGCCAGAGACAGTTAACTTATAAAGAGAAAAGGTTAAGTTTTACAGGTCGCAGTCCCTGATGGATTGGTGCCATGATCTGGGCCTGCGGAGAGGCAGCACACTGTGGCGAGAGCTGGTAGCACAGCAAAGCCACTAACACCGCGAGCCAAGGAGCAGAGAGGAAGAGGACAGGGCTGGAGTTCCAAGGTCCCCTGCAAGGGAACCCCCAAGGCCTCAGGTCCCCGCACTGAGTGCCACCTCCTAAAGCCTCTGCCACCTCCCAGTAGTGCCTCCCACAAACTAACCCCTACCAGATTGTACCTGCCAATCAAGAATTCTATAGGCCTCAAACTCTTCCTTCGTAATGAAGATGAATTAAAGACCTTTTTAGACAAATAAAAGAAACGAGGGACTGTGCCGTGAGCAGGTGGTTTTTACAAAAGAATATTTCAGACAGAGGGAAAATCCCAGGAAGGCATGGAAATGCAAGAAGCATCAAAACAGAAGGTAAAATATAGTGAGCTAATAATTACATGACATGAGGGTTCAAAATACTGACAGAACTAAAATACACAATGACCATGACAAGGACAGGGGGCTGGAGAAGGCAGTGAGGGCCGGCTCCGCGTCACTGGAGATGAGGGCACCGCCATGCTTGGTGTCCAGCTGCAAGGAGCCAAATATCTACACCGTGACCTGCAGCGAGCACGGAAGAATAGAAAAAGGGTGTAAGGCTAACAAATCAACAAAAGGGAAAATGTCTGATTCATCCAGAGAGACCGGAAAGGAGGGGCAAAAAGCATTTTCAAAATGAGCCAAATAGAAAAGCATAGTAATAGGCCAAATATAAACCTAGTGACGCCACAATTAAATGTCAACTGATAATACACCGAGATTATCAGACTGTTTTTAAAAATCAACAAACTAATGTTACAAAGAACACACTTTTAGTGACCACATAGAAGAGAAGAGATGATCCTATACCCCCAAAGGCGGCATGAAGGCAGATTTTAACACAGGAAACGTGACGAGAGGCAAAGGGACCATGTCATGATAGTGAAAGAAGCAACCTCAAGCCAGATATCACGCTTCACATCCCTGAACCTGTGTGCACCCAGCAGCGGGGGTCAGAATACACAGAGCAGAGGAGACAGAGAAGAGAAGCAGGCAGGCCCGCAGTCCTGTGGGAGACGTCAGCACCCCTCACATTCCCAGCAAAAACAACCAGAAGCAAAGACGCAAATTCCTTGCGCAGCCGAGGAGCGAGCCTGATCAGCAAACAGGCACAGAGCTGAGTGCAGCAGCCCAACTCCTTCCCTCAGGTTCATAGGAAAATTTTACCAAAGTTGTTCAAGTGCAGAGATAGAGAAGGTAACAATTTTTTTAAACTGCCATGATTTAGAGAATCTCTCCCATCACAATGAAACTAAGCTAGACATTAAGGTTACGATACAACTAGAAACCCCTAGCTGCCTGATAGAAACAATACCCTGCTCATAATTCCTAATCAAGAAGAATGTTGCATAGAAAATATTAGGGAGAGAATAATGACACTCCAAAATATCCAAACTTGTAGAATGAGCAGTGCTCAGATGGAAATTCAAAAAAAAAAACAAAAAAAAAAACATACAAGACAAAGTTAGTTGGTCCTTAGAAAAGATTTCATAAAATTAATAAGTTCACAGCAATACTGGTGTATCGCTTTTAAAAAGGTAAAAAACCAAATTACCAATATCAAGTATAGGGAAGGAGGAAATGACTACAGATGTCAAAAGAGTACTGTGAGCAGATTTATGAGATGAATTTGACAATTCAGATGTGACGTGAAGTTTCTCAAAACTATTACCAAGTTACCTAAGAAGAAGTAGAAAAATCTTTAATAACTCAATATGGAAAGAAAAATCTGTTGTTGAAACTCTTTCCACAAAGAAAATGCAAGGCCCAGACAGCTTCCTACAGGCTTCCAAATAATGAAGAATGAAAACCACCGGCCTTGCACACTCTTCCTGAAATAGAAGTAGAAGCAACACTTGGCAGCTCTTTTCAGGAGACCGGGTTTTGTCCAAAACCTGACAAAATCTTATGAGAAATAAAAGTTACAGACCAGTCTCACACATGAGCATACATTTTAAAACCCTTAACAAAATATTAATGAACTCAGCAAACATAACATGATCATCGTAATAGTTACATTTGAAAAAATTCTACGTTGATGCAAAATTTAAAAAAAACCTCTGGCAAACTAGGAAAATCCCTTATCTGATAAAGATGTGCAGGAAGAGCTGCTGCTTCAGCAAACATCTTGCGCTGTGGAGAAATACTGTAATGGTCCCCCAAAAGCTCGCGTCTTGAGCGCTTGGTCCCGTGCAGCACTGTTCAGAGGTATGGCTCTGGGGACGCGACAGGACCGGGAGGGCTCTGACCTCATTGATGATTACGTTCATTGATGGATTCACAGCTGGATGAGTGTGGGGAGGTGGGACCCAGGTCCTGGGGAGCAGGCCGTGGGGACGTGCCCTCGGGACCCTTCTCTCCCTTCTGGGTGACTCTCTGCCTCACTCGGGCCCTAAGCAATGAAGCCACTGACCAGGGACTGAAGCTTCGGAGACCACAGGCCAAAATCAGTCTTTCCTCCTTGAACCTGTTTTCCTCATGGTGATGGAAAGAAGCTGACTAACACAAAGACTAAGCAATTTTCCCTGAGGTCACATCAGTCCCAACCAGAGCAGAAAGAAAGAAAAAGAAACACAACTGTACCCAAAGAGGGAGATGGAACAGGTCCACGTTCACACAGCATGAAGCCCCGGTGCTGATTCAACATCAGTTCTCTCCCACTGACAGAGGAAGACCAGGAAAAATCCCAGCAAAGGTGGTGTGGGGAGGAGACAGAATTGATAAGCTGACCGTGGAATTTACATGGAAATATAAGGAGCTAAAAAGAGCCAAGCTAGGGCTGGGGTTGTGGCTCAGAGGTAGAGCGCTCGCCTCGCAGGCGGGAGGCACTGGGTTCGATCCTCAGCACAGCCTAAAAATAAAATAAAGATATTCTGTCCACCTACAACTAAAACATAAATATTAAAATAAAACAGAGCCAAGGCAATCCTGAAGAATCAGCTGGAAGAATCACGCCACCTCTGTCCAGATCTACTAGGAAGCAAGGGCCATTAAAACCGCAGGGTGTTTGCATGGGGATGAGGGGCAGTAGCCAGAGAAACAGAAGAGAGGCTCAGGAGAACCCCCACACAGACACGGTCCTGTTGTGAGGAGGACGGGTGTCAGCAGGGCAGAGGGAAAGCAAGGGCTCGGTGACAACAGCGCTGTGCTGTGTGGATCGACATGTGGAAGAACCTCCCCGGACCCCCTTAAGCCCCGTCCAGTCATCGATTCTAAATATGTCACAGAGCAAAATACGAGAGGTGAGACGACACACGGGTTAGAAACAAGAGGCAGGTGCGTCCTTGGTGTAAGCAAAGATGTCTTAGTGAGACATGAAAATACCGTCCACAAAGGGAGAGCACAGCATGTCATGACCTTAACGTCCAGGGCTTGTGTGTTAAAGGGAAGAACTTCCTTTCACCCCGTGATGCCACCAAGACCGCGAATTGCAGAATTGCATGGTGTGGAGATGCCTGGGTTGGAGGTCTGGGGTGGAAGAGGTGCTGGGAGCCGGCAGAGCTCAATGTTAACGAGCTGGAGGAGGAGGTGACATGGTACAAAGACACCCTGCAGTCTGCAAGAAAAAGACCACCCAAAGAAGAACGGGCAAGGGGTTGAACAGGTACCTCACAAAAGAGGGCCAGTAACACAGAGAAAGATGCTCTATTTAATTAATGAAGAAGATACGGATTAAACTATACTAACCTAAATTAGCATGCAAACTAATTGAGGTACTGCAAAAATACATCTGCAAAACAGCTGAAATGCAAAGATGGGAAATCCCAAGTCCCAACAAGGCTGAGCCATGAGCAGAGCTCACCCACAGCTGGCAGGGTGGGCCTTGTATAAGACCTTTGGAAACACAGTGCCAACTGAAGCTGAGTGCACGTACCCCCTAACCATCCCAGAATCACTCGCCAAGTACAGTTTAGCCTATCAAAAATAGGTTCCCCAAAACACAGGTGCCACCAGAAGGCTCTTCACAGCACTACCCGTAAGAACCCCAAGTTGGAAATCATCCAACACAGAGCAAAAGTACAAGGATAGACGGGTCATTCACTTGCTAGTGTATACACAACCTCAAAATGTATTCGCAGAGGTATCTCAAAACATAATGCCAAGCAAAAGAATGCTCAAACAACAACCAAAAAAAAAAAAAATCACATGCTGAACAACTGCATCTATGAAAAGACAGAGCTCAGGCAAAATAAATCATAGTTGCCGGTGTCCTGGAGGATGGTTCCTGGGTCTGCTAGTGCCGGGTCGCGAGGGTGCGTTCGTACGGTGGGAATTCAAGGTACGTATTTATGGTGCGTGAACAGTTTCTGTGTGGCAGTAGGAACTTTTAAAATGTATGGCTACAGAAGAACACGTACCTCATCAGCTGGAGCTTGTGACCTTTGGGGCCTTCTCTGAATACCTGCTTACCCTCTAGACAGCCTCAGCATCTCCCTGTCCCAGGGAAGGAGGACCCTCATCTTCTGAGAGAAGGACCAGTTCTTCCAGAAAGGACAGTGATAGGATTTCTACAGAGAAAACAAAGCAAAGCAAGCCCTCTGCAGGCCCCAGAATGCTTTGCAAAGGGCAGAAGTGGCACCATGATATCTCGCCACCCACAGGTCTACTGGCTGAGAACAGTTATGAGATAGAGCCACGAGAGCATTTTCTCCGAGGCTCCTCTCAGAGGCTAGAACTGGAAGATCAGAGTAAAGTAATGCAAAGAACAGGCCAGGGCTGGAAACCCAAGGTTAACAGAAACAAAGACTCTTTGGATGTTTTGGCTTGGGACCCCAAGATAGTTGACAAAGTCTAGAATCGTGCTTCTTAGCAACATGGATATTGCCTAGGTTGTAACTGAAAATTTGGGGGCGAAGAGATGTTTTTAAACCAACCATCCATCCTTATCAATTTTAATGAGCTACAAATTACCTAAGAAGATCATTTGCGCATAATTGAAATGCTTTTGTTTTGCTAAATCGGAACTTCCTGTAGTTAGATGAGTGAAGCCTTTAATCCTGTACATTAGTAAGAGATGACCTTTAATGTTGGCAAGCACTTTATCTTTAGAGATGAATATCATCATTTGCCTCATGTGGTCCAGATTTTCCGAAAAGGTTAAGATAGAGCCTTCGGAGCACAGAAACTCTTCCTAAAGACTTCAATGAGCACAGAATTGCTGCCCTGTCTGAAGAAAGGGAAAATAATAACTGTTAGGAAAATACCATGCTGGAGAAAGAATGTTCAGGAAAGGCAATCAAAGCAATCCTCTGGAGGATGTGCTGACACTGAGCAAAGCAGTAGCAACTAGCTCTGGCTATGTCCTGGGTGAGGACCACCCTGCTCAGGCGGTCACCGGAAGGTCAAAGGTCAGTCACACTGTCTCATGTGGGCTGAACACTGTCAGCATCAATTTCTTCAACAGTTCTGAGTCCCACTGGGGTGCTCGGGCCAGGTTCTGCTGGTCTGGTGCTGCAGCCTTCTCCTCACCTGTAACTGCAACCTTCTCTCCTGCTTTTTGGGAACTGTACGGGGCTCAGCACTCAGTGATGCTTACTGAATTAGGCTCTTGTGCTGCAACAACAAAGTTTGTTGGCTCCAAACAGCAAAGACAAATATTTTGCTCTGATTACATCCAATGTCCTTGCCCAGCACCCGTGCTAAGCAGAGAATTTCAAAAGAAAAAGAAAAAAACACATATACCTCTGTTAGTTCTTCCTGAGGCTCAGAGCATATGAAATAGAAAGCCCGTGCCATGTCCAGAATCCATGTGAAGTCTCTCCGTGATTACCAAAAGTGTCGTGTCCGCCATCTATTTCCATCTGAAAGAGCAGGGAAGTGATCACATTAAAACAAGCCAAATTACCCCTAAATTCAGCAGCTGGTTTTCATGACTTAGCAACTTGCATAAAGTATGTGCGGGTCTGTCAGTGAAAAATGCGTCTACCAGGAAGACACACAGATATAGAACTAGCACAGCGATAAAATTAAAGTGGAATCAGCTAAGATCATGATTTTTCATAGGCTAAGATATTTCACGTCCCAATCTGTCTTTTCCCTTAGTCCCCTATATGATAGATATTCTGAAAATATCACTAATTCCAAAGTGAAATATTGTTCAAAGTACATTCAGATTGATGGAAAGGAAGGAGCATGCTATCCGGTCCCACAGTGAAATGGCGACTGAACCAACAGATGACCACAGCCCCCCAACTGGGAATCTGGACTTCAAAAGAAGCCTCAGTTTGTGTGGGCTTGCTCTTTACGTCCATCAACCAAGCTCTGGACCGCATGAGGGACAGAGGAAGATCATTTAGATTGATTCTACTTAAAAGATGCTAGTTTGGATAAAATCAAGCCATTAGTTAAGATGGCAACCCAATTAAGCCAGCTTAATATCCCTTATCTCTGCTGTTGTATTAATTGAGGAAGAAAAATAAATTGAAAACCCAGCCATCGTTCCTTGTTATTTCAAGTACAGCAAAATATCAATCAAGTTGAAAATACTAGCTACAATTTTGTCATGGAGAAAATGGCCCCGTAAAACAACTCTTGAGTCTGGTGCCAGAGAGGCTGCAGTCGGAGCTGTCTGAAGACACCCCTCCCCCTGCCCCTTATGGATGTCCTTGGAATGGCCTGGCTCATTAGCAGGGCTGCTCCAGGACAACTGACCCTCCAACCTCAGTCTCCCACCTGCATCATGAGGCAAATTCCACCTGCTAAGTTGTCGTGAGGACTGCAGAGGTCCTCATCTGGGAAGGACCCCAGAAGCGTTGGAGCTGACTTGAGCTGAGTCGTGGGATGATTTACCATTACGAAGTCATCCAGGCAGTCAGCAACACGCCATCTGTGACCCCCTGGTGGTGATCTGACCAGTTTTCTAGGGAAGGGATGAGCTGCTCAGCCCTCTGCTCGGAGCAGGGCACTGCGTCGTCAGAAAGTTAGCCAGAAACATGCCAACTTCAACCCGCCATCAATTCAGGGAGTGTGCCTCCAGCTGACTAGGGACGTTTAAGCCAATGGCCAACTACCAGACAGTAGGACACTCCCATATTGACCATCTTCAACATGATATTTTCATTCATTTTTATGGGAAAGAAACTGATTTGGGCATTAAAATGACTGTCATCACACCCACGTGCACCAGCTCAATTCATCCTGCCTAAGTGAGCTGGTCCCCCTCAGTACCACCCAGTGCCCTGCTTGGCAACAGCATCACAACTGCCTGGTCCCCAAGCTAGAACCCATCCTCCACGAGGCTCTGCCCCTGCCCCTCTAGAGCTGGCCTCCATGTCTGCCCAGCCTCTGAAGCCAGCCTCTGCCCTGCACCTGACTGCCTCCCCAGGGCACCTCCATGTCACTCACACCACAGTCCTGACCTCCCAGTGGTCTTCCTGTCCACACTCCCCTGACTTCAAGTTCTTCTTGCGTCTCCAGCACCCTCTGCTTTTTACCAAAGCCATGATCCTGCTATAATGTCTTTGAACTTCTCTCAAAATAGCTGCACCACTTCCTCCCCCTAGAACAATCTGCCTGCTTCCCACTGAGTGTCCTGGCTTCCGGCAACTCAAATGCCATCTTCCTGAAGCCGGTCCCCAGACAGCTCACTGTGCCATGTCTCCGAGCCTTACTTAGTGTCCCCTCTCTTCCTGTGCGGAAGGCCAACTGTGTGTGTTGGCGTACCAGCTCCTGCACCGGCCACTGGCATGTCAGCAGCAGGCACCGGGACCCCTGTGTCCTGTGCATTTGCAGCCAGGCAGAGTCCCAGTAAATGATGATTGACAGAGAGGATAGAATGAAACTGTCATGTTGAAACAGGGCCTCCAAGTCAATTCTTCCCTTTATTACTTTCTCTGAAGTCAGCAAAATGGAAACAAAAAAGCCAAAGAGTTGATTTTAAAAATTAATAAACAGTTTAGGCTCTGGTTATTGTCTTTTCTAAAAGGATGTTTAAATCCGGATCATGAGGATAATTGCTTCAGCTCTACCTCAGGTTGCCACACGTGCAAATCCAACACTTCATTTTGCAGACTTGTTTTCTATCAGGCTCACTATTAAATTTTTTCCATGTGTGTGCTTCCTAAAATGAAATTATCAGTTCTCTATTAACAAAGCAATAAAAAAATGTTTATCAGTTTTAAAAACCGTGGTTCTTGGCCTATGGGGCTCATGCTAAAAATCATTTGTAAAATCCTGGTGCTGAAAAGCCTCACCAAATAGAACACAAGGAATTAACAAAATCATACAGAAGATAAGCCGAGGGAGGGGTGAGAGACGACTGCTTCACTCTCCACCTTAGAGCAAGGGCAGAGGCGCGTTTGGAGTCCTGTTCACATGCCGTGATAGATCTGGCTTCTAATTGAAGGTTCAATAGAAACACAGAGAAATTTGGGGTCAGTGCATGGTTCCACCCCTGCGACCTGCCCTTGCAAGCAGGTCTCAAACCCCAGCTGTCCCCCTCAGCATGTGCCCAGTAGCCCACATCTGGACAGTGGCTTCTCTTCAGAGGGCCCAATCTGCTGATCATTGTCCCCAAACTGAGACCTCCAGCTTCCTTAAGAGGCCAGCGAGATGCCAGCTGAGGTCTCTCTCATTGTCCCTGGTGTGACTCCCTGCTCTGAGTCACAGACCGGCCCCACCACACACTTTTCCTCCCCCAAGTGAGGGAAGGGAGGCCTTGGATTCAGATGCCTCCATTCCACACTAGGACTGGGAAAGACCCCGAGGTCAGGCTTCATGGAGCTCGTGGAGGGGCCCTGCTCCCTCTCCCTCTCTTCCTCTAGTCTATTCTACCTTGCACACCACCCCCACCTGCAGTCCCTTGCACTCATGACCCCCAGGTAAGGCCCAGGCTACAGGCCCCAGGACCAGTTCTGGGAAAACACGGGAACAGCGACTAGAGCCAGAGCTGTCTCCTGAAGACTCTTGCTGAGATCCGAGCGTTGTGTGCACATAAAGCCAGCCCCTCCACCCGGGCAGCTGCAGGCTCCCTGTTCATGTAAGGGACCTTCTTGGAGGAGGCGTTTAGAGTCTTATCTTACTGCTCTAGGGACATCATAGCACAGGTAAATCTGGTCCTTCATGCATAGATGTTGGTGGCAGCTTTATTCACAACAGCAAAACATGGTCCACCCAAATGTCCATCAACTAAAGAATGGATGGACAGAACATGGTCCATCCACGCGGTGAACTCTGATGTAGCCAGGAAAAGGAATGGAGTAGCGACAGGCTACCATGTGGACGAGCCTCCAAACCCTGTGCTGAGTGCAAGAAGCCACACTCCAAAGGTCACACACTGTGTGGTGCCATTTATTAAGTGTCCAGGACGGGCAAGTCTGTGGAGACAGGAGCAGTAGGAGTGAGTACGCAGATTTAGCACAAATGGTTTCTTTTTAAGGGTGATGAAGTTCTAACGTAGACGGTGAGGATGGCTGCATGACGCTGTGAATTTACTAAAACCAGGCCATCGCCCAAGTAAACAGAGAAAAGGATGTAAAGGAGAATTGGGGAAAAGATTCTTCAATCCCCATGTAACTTTGGAGTCTAACATTTCCTTTCTGATTATTACAGCAATCGTGGTTATTGTAAAGGAAATTAAAAATAGAAAAAGATATTAGTTTAATGTTAATTACCTGGAGAGAGAATCATCACTTGGGTTTTAAATATTCCCTTCTAATCTTTTTCCAATCATACATACACTTTTTAATTAGGATCATCACTATTAGTCATATCTATCAGGGTCAAGATCTAAAGCTTATGCATATCGTTTCTCAAGAGTGGAACCTATCAGAAAAAGCTCAGTATTTTTTGGATACAGGGAAATTCTGCTTGGTCATGATTCTGAAAAAAAAATCCCTGAGATTAAAAAACAAAAAGAAAACCCGCCCTGTTTCTCATTACACCCACACAGCGTCAAAGGGACAGCTGTGCCCCCCAGGTCTCTTTGGGCCCAGCTCTGCAGGCCTTCCTCCCGGGGTGGCGCCCCGTTGGCCAGGTCAACAGGGGAAGCAGAAGAGATGGCCCAACCTCTTTGCCTGGTGCTCTGACCACAGCACTAACACTGAAGCTCTGAGCTCAGGCCGTGGGGTGGGGTGTGCAATCCCGGCTACTGCGTTCAGTCCATGGACCACCCAGGAAGATCCAGGAAGCGACACATGTCATCAGGCAGCAGCTGTCACGCAGGCAACTGGCTGATGCGATGGCTCCTTGGACAAGGAACTCTGCTTCTGGGTCTCCAGTCTCCTTTGGGGGAAAATGAGAGACAGCTGGGAAGCAGGACCCTAGGGCTCAAGGCAGCAGCTGGTTCTCCTGGACCTCACCCAGTCTAACAGCAGCAGGGTTCAAGTTCTCCACGTGCCTCCTCTGCTTTCCTCAGTCAGACGGTCCTGCGGCACAGCCCTGCCCCTCAAAACCAGGAGCCCCAAAGCCTCAGGGTAAACAGGAACCAGGCTGACCAGGAGCTGGCCAGGCCAGGAGTGTGGCCACAGTGTGCCTGAGCCCCAGAGGCCAGCCCCGCTACTTCATGGGCAGCGGCCACTGCTCACCAGGAGGAAGCCCGCTAAGCTGTCAGCACCGAAATCAAACCATGGGTCCACTTGACCATCTTGTCAGGCCACGTGCCGAGGCATTACGCACTGTCCGTGCCGAGTGGGAGCAACAAAGCCAGAAGCCGAGGGCGGCAGCCAGGAGGACAGGGGCAGCGTACCCAGTCCACGGAGCAAAAGCGCCTCCAGGTCTTCAAGTCACATCCTCCATCTGGAACAGATTCAGTCAAAGAAAGGAGGGACCACAGGAAAGAAAATGGTGACCACCCCATGTCTTGCCACTGTCTGGCAGCAGCTGGGCGAGACACAACATAAGTAACCCTCACCGGAAGTGGGTTGGATGGAAAGGGGTCTTTCGGCTACATGGTAGGCTTTGTCTCCAGGTCACCTCCAAGCCTTCATTATCATTTGGAAATGAAATTTGATGGGGTCGCTCTTGGGAGGGGGAAGTTCAAAATACCTCTTTACCCCCAGCCACAGTTTTGCGCCTCAGAACCCCTAACTTCAGCCCCGTCACTGAAAGCAGTTCCTTCTGCTGAGAAGCCGGAGACCAGGAAAAGGAGGCTGAGCAGCTGGCGTGTGCTCCTACCGGGTGTCCCTGTGACCCCTTCCATCAGAAGACCCACCTGGGGCAGGGGCAGCTTTGTCTTAGCTTTTACAGTTATTTCAGAAACTTAAAAGAGACTGTAGAAGTATTCACGCACAGACACGCTCAACTACAGGAAAGAAGGCTGGGCTGAGAGGCCCTGGCAAGAGGGAGGAGGCAGCCTCCAGTCAGGGTCAGCAGAGCGACACCAGCTAAACTCAGGGAGCGGGGAGCAGGTAACAAAGGACGCCCACCTCAAGTGCCCCGGCACTCCAGCACCAGGCCACAGCCCAGAAGGACCAGTGGTCATCTTGAGAGGCCATGCTTCCTGGGAAGTCCTCAGATGAAAAGCAAGAATTGGAGAGTAGCCCAGAGACCCACTGCCCATCTCAACTGCTGGCTCAATGAAAGGTCCAGTTTCTTGCAGCATGAAGACAGGTCGGCAGGAGCCCCGGCACCACAGAACCTCTGACCACAGCTCAGCACGCGTTTTCACCAAACTCTCCACGTGACTCGTGGATGGATCACTTATTCAGTTTTGTCCTACAAATTAAAATCAAGTCACTCTTAAAGCGACCTCTTCAAATTGCTTTCGAAATGGTGCAGACCTCGCGGCGCTCCTGGTGTGTCGTGGCCACACTTACCCATCATTTTCAGCACCTTCGTTTCACGGGTGCGCTGCCCCTCACCTCAGTTCCGTGCCTGGCCTTACCTGTGCCCGACCTGGATTGTCACAGCCAGATCCCCAGACATCTGAGCCTGTCCAAGAAGAATAGACAGGACGGAGGTCCAAGAGGCAGAGAAGGCTTCACTCAGAACTACTGCCTCTAAAGTGAGCAGCCACTGTGGGAAACAGGGTGTGGTGCCATTCCCCCGGAAATCAAAGAATCACCCTATGATCCATCAGTTACTCTCTGGACACACACCCCAGAGAATTTAAATAGGAACTCGAACAGGTTGTGGACACCTATTCACCCATCACCATCAACCCCAATAACCACAGCCAGAAGGAACATAAGTGTCCATCAACCCATGAATGGATAAGTGAAACGGGGGGTGTGTGGGGGCGTATGTATACATACACACACACACACACACAAAGGATATTAATTAGCCTTAAAAAGAAAGGAAATTCTGGGCTGGGGATATGGCTCAGTTGGTAGAGCGCTTTCCTTGCATGCACAAGGCCCTGGGTTCAATCCCCAGCACCATAAAAAAAAAGAAGAAGAAGAAGAAAGGAAATTCTGATGCCACACATGAACCTTAATGATGCTAAGGTAAATAAACCAGCCACAAAAAGGAACTATAGGACTGTGGCTTCTGGGAACTGGAATGGGGGCCTTGAGGAGGGGTAATAGGGAGTCCCATGGGTATAGAGTTCCAGTAGGCGAGGATACAGTTCTACCGATGAGTGGTGTGGACAGTTGCAGAACAATATGAATGTACTTCGCACAGCTATATTTACACTTGGAAGTAGTTGTGTATATTATATAAGGTGATGATCGCTCTGACACAGGAAGCAGAGGATAACACTTGGTCTATGGAAGGAGGTCTAGACTCACCGAATTTACTTGAGTTTTTGTTAGTCAGCTTTCCATTACTATAACAAAAATACCTGACAAGAACAACTGAGGAACAGAAAAGTTCATTTTGGGCTTCAGCTCTTGATCAGCCAACTCCACTGCTCTGGACCCAAGGTAAAGCAGAGCATCGTGGCACAAGGGCGTGGTGGGGGAACTCTGCTCAGCTCAGCTGAGAAGCAGAGAGAGAAACAGGGAGCAGCCAGGGGCAAGGTACAGTCCAAGGCCACCCCCCTGATGACCTACTTCCTCCAGCCACGCCCCACCTGCCTTCCGTTACCACCCAGTAGCCATTCAAATTGTCAAATCCATCAAGTGGCTTAATCCACTAAAGAGGTTGCGGCTCTCATAAGTTCACCATTTACCCCTGAACACTACCCGACACTGAGGTTTTCAGGGGACACCTCATGTCCAAACCATAACAGAGCCCATATTGACACTCCTCTGGGCCTCAGCCCAAGACCCCTAAGTGAACACAGCAGGGATCCATGGTCTGAACTGGCACCGAGCCCAACTCTGCTCTTCTGGGGGTGTAGGTGTGTGCCCCTGGCGGCGGGGCCATGACCTTGCTTGGATCCCCACTGAAGACCCACTGACGGGAACGGTTCATCTCTCGGGCCTCTTCCAGCCCCCAGCATTATAAAGACAGAAGCCCTGCAAACAGTCACAGCCTCCCCACATTTGGAACTTGGACGTCCTCTGATCCTTAAATAGACACCGTGAAAACGGGGAGCCGCCTGGGAGGGGAAGCAGCCCCACCGCACACCACCTCAGCGGGCTTGCTCCGACTCGGCTCTTCCCTATTCAGGTAGAAAACCCGAGCTGGGGGCGCACGGCCCTGAGGAAATCTCGGTCCTGGGATTTGGTCACGTTGTCCCGTGGGCAGGGGGCTGCGGAGGGGAAGTGAAGGGGTGAGGGATCTTTACTGGTATCGACAGAGTACCTGGACGCCCCCATATTTCCTTGGCCCAGAAACTCTTGGAGCCAACAAGCCCCTGAAGAGCCATCACACGCGCGTTCTCAGTTACATCTGAGTCTGGGGTGCGACTTTTCTCCACCCTGGGCACGAAAACACGGGAAGAACCTCTTTCCCAGAGGATTTTGCGAATCTAGTCTTCACCTCATCACCCAAAGAAAGGCGCTCACTCTACTGACTTGAGAAGAAAGACATCAGCCGCTGGCCTGGGAACACCACCCGGGACAGTGAGGACAGTGGGGTGCTCATCACGTTCACGAAAGGCCGCTCTTCTGGCCGTATTCAGGTGCTGCTAATGCCTCCCATCCACCCTACCAAACGGCTTTCCTTCGTAATATATTCAAGAGTGGAAAAATGTAATGGATTCTTCTGAGATATTCAATTAGCTCGATAAAAGGAGAAAAATAATTTTTCAATAAAGAAATTTAGCCAAATGACTAAAGCTGGCGGTGGAAAACCAACCTCAAAGTCGTTATGCATTTCTTTTGAGTTCTTTCTCTAACAAAAGTGGATGATAACGCCACGGTGGGAATCAGCCGTCCTTCCAGCCGTTCTTCCTTTCCGAGTTCAGCAGGGATTTGTGGAATGCTCACTCTGAGAGTGTCTTTGGGTGTTGACATGTTTACGTCCCCGCCAGTCCCGCGAGAGCATCTGTCCTCGCGGCTCAGCTTCCCTCAAGGCCGTTTCCTCCCCGTGAAGGACACCAGCTCCCCAGGACACCAGCACCGTCCCTGCAGAATCCCGGGCTGCCCTTGTTCCTCACCCTCGGGGGTCACCCGCACCCATGCATGGGTTGCCTTCTCTTCTGCAGAACCACCAGTGGCCTTTAAAGTTTGGGGTTTCCCAGGGCTGCACCCCACGGGCCTTCTCACTTCCCCCTGGGCATCCGAGCTTGCCAGAGGTCCCAAAACCTCCCTGTGTGGACGGTGCCCGCCTCCGACTCAGCTCGGGCTCCTCGCAAGCTGCACACCTCAGCACGGATTGTTGGCTTTGAGGGGCCACAGCACAACGCCGGGCCCACGGTGCTTCCACCGGCCTCTGCTTGTCCCCTGGCAGCCAGAGCTGAGCTCATAAGGACAAGGCACTTCCCACCTGGTCAGGTTGCCCACGCCATGACCCCTTACCTACTCCATCGCCACCTCCCGGCCAGCAGCCTCCGACCCCTCCTGTCAGTACAGTTGTGTGTCTTCTAAAAGTGACTCCGATTGTTTCACAACTTCTGGTGGCTTTGTGCCCCCCCCGAGAAGCAGCACAGGTTCCCGTGACCACCAAGGTCCTCGTGCCCCACCTGCCCTTTCCCGTGTCCCCCTTGTCCCCCCTTCAAGATGCCCCACTGTGGAGGAGCAGACCCACATGGCACCTGGTGACCGCCCACAGATAGCCACCAAGGGAGGGCTCACCCTCAGCGGCCTGGGGTCCTCCGGGTTCCTCGAGGCCCGTCTTAGGGCACAGCTGCAGGCCACAGAACTGCTGCTCCAAGCCCGGCTCGTGCCGCGGCCGTGTCACATGCACAGTGTCCACTCCTTCTTCCCGCCCCTGTCAGTGAGAAACTGGACCTAAAAGGGTTCCTTTGCAGTTTGCCTGCTGAGCTCGAGAGTCCTGTCTCCCAGCTTCAGTCAGAGATGCCACACCCAGCTGACCCCCGGTGACTCAACAGCTCTGAACTCACCGTGCTTTCGAAACACCGATGCGACACGAGATAAAATTAACCTGGACGGCTGATGAAGTGCCATCAAAGTTGGGTCAATCCCATCTAGTTCCCCTGTGTAAAGTCACAGAGGCTCCTCAATCTAGGATGGGTTACATCCCGATAAAGCCATCGAAAGCTGGAAATTGTCATAAGCCGAAAGCACACATTTACTCACCCACCGGACACCGCAGCACAGCCGGCTGCTCAGAACACGACCCTGCGTACGGTGGGGTCGAATCATTTAAATACAGAGCTGACTTTATGACAGAGTGCCGAGTAGCTCGTGTGATCTATTGAGGTGAAAACAGAAGGACAGGCAGGCCTGCTCCCACACCATCGAGAGTTGAAAAGTCAGGGCTGTGGGGAGACTACTCTAATTTCAGGGGTGCATCAGGTCCTTATGGGCACAAGCCCAGTGTTCACACTTAAAATCTGTGTCCTCCAAATTTGGCTCTAGTTTTGCTGAGTTAAAATCAGAAACCACTAATGAATGGTTTTTCCTGAGAGCAGACTTCTAATGCACAGGTGGACTCAGAGTCAGGCTGAGTCTTACTGACATTCAATACCCTTCCTTTAAGTGAAAGATGGGTGATTATAAGGGCGTCTTGAAATAACGGACCCTAAAAGAAAAAACAGTTCAGGAAATAACTGAAACATTGAAGGAGAAAAGGCTCTAAATGTAAGGTCCAGAGGTTGTATTATGATTGCTTCCACTGCACAGTGGCCAGCAGGAGGATTTATTTCTCATGACTACCCTACCTTCCAAATCTGTCCTGACCTGAGGTTTGGCTGCCCCAGCCACCAAAGGCCCTTTTCCTCCCAAGACGGAAGGCCCGTGCGTCGGCTGTTAACTCTAGTTGGGTCCAGCCACTCCGAAGAACCCTCGGTTCCTGTCCCCGCATTTCTAGCCTTCCTACTGCACCACGTGGCCAGCACCAGGCTTCCCAGACGAAAGGCTTAACTTGAGAAGCAAGGAACGTGACCCCGGTTGTCTTTAATCTTCCAGTGCCTCTCGTGTGTTAAATGACTTTTGGGTCAGAAACTCAGCCTTCCAAATGCAAAGGATTTAGCTGGAAGAATCTTAATCAACAGTCTCAGATATGATTTAAAAAGAAGTCTTTGTAAACCACTAAACTTTATACCAAAAATGCAATCTATTGTGGTTGGTCCTGCCTGAGACTGCTGATAATTGTGGATGCGAAATGCAGTAAGTACGCACTGCAGAAGTACCGTGTGGTCACCCTCCGGTTCACCAGTTGCCCACTAATGCCTTGCCCCTCCCACAGGCAACCCTCCGGCCACGGGCACCGGGACCCTGCTGATAACCCTGGAAGACGTGAACGACAACGCTCCCTTCATCTACCCCACGGTGGCCGAGGTCTGCGACGATGCCAAGAACCTCAGTGTGGTCATTTTGGGAGCGACAGACAAGGACCTTCACCCAAACACAGATCCTTTCAAGTTTGAGATCCACAAGCCGACCGTCCCTGACCGAGTCTGGAAGATCTCCAAGATCAACAGTAAGTGGCTGGAACCTTGCACCCACCTCCAGGTCTGAACTTCGATTCTCTGCTTCTCTTTCCAAAATGCTCTTCCTCTCCTACTCTCTGGGTTCTCAGGGTTAAAGTTACTCATGCATTGTAGAATGCTGACGGTTTCCTTTGGCATGCATTTATTTATTTGTTTGTTTGTTTGTTTGTTTGTTTATTTATTTTCGTACTGGAGATTGAACCCAGGGGTTCTCAACCACTGAGCTGCACCCCAGCCCTCTTTTTATTTTTTAATTTGAGACAGGGTCTCTCTAATTGCTGAGGCTGGCCTCATCCTTGCAATCCTCCTGCCCCAGCCTCCTGAGTCCCTGGGATTACAGGCATGTGCCACTGCACCCAGCTGGACAGTTTTCCTACCAGCAATTGAGTCCAGTCCATTGAAGATCAGTTTCTTATAACTGCAAACATGGAAGTTTCCTCTTCTGCTTCCCGCCCTCTGTTGTGCAGTCTGTCCCCAGCATTCCCATACCAACTGTAGTCTCTGCCACCCATCCTGCCCAAGTGGCCAGTCGTAAGTCGGTGGCTCTGGGCTCTCCCTCTCTCCTCTTGGTGTTAATTGAACTCCACGTGGTCTTCCATGTGGCTGTCTTGCACAGAATGCTGGCCAGCCACCCCAGTCTTGAGCCTTAAAAAGCCAGGGCCCCCTGCTTCTCCCCACCTGTCTCTGGGCTCAGAGTCTCCCATCCAGAGAAAGAGAACTGTGAACTTTCCCCAGCACTTTGGAGAGATGCTCCAGGGAGCTCCAGCCTGCATAAGGGACTCAGAACAGAAGGTACTGGACCAAGAAGCTACGCGGTCTTCAGCCTCACTCTAGCTTTATGCTGCAGACTCCCCAGCTGGGGGGTATCATGGGGATCACCTTGGCTGCCATCGTCACCCAGGACCTTCTCCCAGGTCCCCTTCTCTCATTCGTGAAACTTACAGGGCTCTTTCTCCCAGTCTTCCCACATTTGACCCAGCGTTTATCATCTGCCTTATTAATTACGAAGGGGCCCTTTTCCAGGGCCTCACCCACTTTCCTCAATAAATGTGAACCAAGTTCACCTTCTAGAAAAGAAAAAGAAGAAAAAAAAAAAATCCCACATAGGAGCACATCAGATAAACCCTCTGTCCACTGTGCCTCAGTGATGAACTCGTCCTGCTCTTGACCTGGTCAGGATTCGCATTTCACATCAGCGGTAGCATGTTTAGGGGGCAGGGAACGGCCCATCTCATTATGTACAAACGTATCGTAGGACTGTGAGCAGACTCTTCTATCACAGAGCCTCCTCCGTGGTGATAGCCCTTGCTCATAGCTCATGTTATTGGAGCCTCTCTCATGCTATTGATTCTATTTGCCTGTTAGTCTATTTTATTGCTTTTTAAAGAATGAATTCTGTTCCACTGATTATTTTTAATTAAAACAGCCCTCCTCTTGTTGGAGGGCTTGGGCTTTCCTTGCTCGTTTCTGTAGCTGTAGCTGATTTTGTGACCATCACCAGTTCTTTCCGACTGGAATTTTCCCATCCAAGAGTCTCTTCCCGACATCCCCCACATCACTCTGCCATTCCACAGGGTGGCCGTCCTCCCGCTGAGGATGATCATCCTTGGTTCATATTATCCCTCTCTTGCCCTCCCGAGTGATTTAAGAGATGAAAGCCTTCTACAGCTGATCTTGTTTTCCCCGGGTTGTTTTCTGAATATTTAGCACCAGAAAGGAGCCATTTGGGAAAATATTATAGTCCTCTGAGTGACTAAAAGGAGAAGAGCCCCAAACCCCAGGGACAGGACAGATGGGGCCTGCTCCTGAGTGCAGCCCAGTGGTCAGAGCAGGTCCTCCCTCACTCCTGAGATTAGGAGAGTGGAGAGGAAGCCCAAAGATCCCGTCCCCGCGTGTTGTCCTCACCCAAACCCAGGGCTATGGCTAAGGATAGACGAAGCCCAGCTGCAGAGCCCGTCTCCATGACAGCACCTGGCGCCTGCTCGGATCTGGAGTGGCGAGTTTTCACACTAGCCTTCCCAGTGCGGAGGGCGGTCTTGGTCAAGATGGCTGGATAGGAGGAGTAAATGTCCAGAGGAGTTCTTGGTACGTGATCATTTCAGACAGCAGCCCTCTCAAAACTGGTCTAACAGCTCTGAAGCGTCCACCCTGTAGGAACAGAAGTGTCCCTCCTGGCACTGTCCCACAGAGGAGCCCCCAGCCACCGATGGCCACAGGGCATTTGACATGCGGCTTCTGCCACCGAGGAACTGGATTTGTATTTTTACTTGACGTTCCTGGGTTTCAATGTGGGTGCCCCCGTGGCAGGGCTTCTAAGCACAGGCCTGTTGTGTGGGGTTTCAGTCACCCAAACCTCGGTCTCCACCGGAAGAAGCCTCACCTCTCCCCTGGGGGCTCCTTGTCTTCACAGACACGCACGCCCTGGTCAGCCTGCTTCAGAATCTGAACAAGGCGAACTACAACCTGCCCATCATGGTGACAGATTCAGGGAAGCCGCCCATGACGAACATCACAGATCTCAGGGTACAAGTGTGTTCCTGTAAGAATTCCAAAGTGGACTGCAACGCGGCGGGGGCCCTGCGCTGGAGCCTCAGCCCTGTCCTGCTCCTCTGGCTCTTCAGTCTAGCTTGTGAGTCGGCCCCCACCCCTGTGCATGCGCCCCTGTGGACAGGGACGTCCCCACACTCACAGCCCATTTGTTTTCCCTTCTGATTTTGCTGTTTTTCTGTTGTCGTGTATCTTTCCAAGAAAACTCATCCCAGAAGAACATTCCTCCTTGGTTTCTGTCCATAGGATAGAAAATCTTACAAGTAAAAGTGCTCCAGCTAATGTGTAAAGGCACCTTAAAAGTCCCCTGCTGGCATTCTGAGGAGCTGCGACAGGCACTCCGCTGGCCTGCAACCCAGGTGACAAGCAAAGCTTCCTGCAGATGCCACTCAGCTGGAGCTAATGAAAATGCGCCCAGATGGGTGACTGGCCCACCAGGGGCCTGTCTCTGTGTTGTGCAGGACGATCCCTTACAAGGTCAAGGCAGACGCTGCACCTTTCTAAGAACAGTCCTCCGAAGCCGGGTGGGGGAGGTTGGTATAAGGAAAGATAAATGTATCATTCACACATTTTCCCGCTGATCAGTAGTAATGAATATGATATAATGAAATACTACTTTAAACAAATGAATCATGCTGGGTAGTACACATGTGAGCACAATGTGAGCAAATCCTGGCCAACTCTTTGCTACTTGTGGAACATTAATTAGCACCGTTTCAGCCTTCACAGTTTTTCACAATAGCTATGCCATCTGAAAGACCCTGGGGCCTTGGTGTTTACATTTGGGGAAATTACTGGTGTATCTGGTCATTAGGCCGAGGGGAAGTGGGCAGAGGAGAGGACAGCAGGCCTTGTTGCATCCTGAGAGGGAGGTCTCGGGTCAGCAGGATCACACATCTTGGCCTCACAGGCTCACTGTGTACACAGCTCTGGGAGGGACCCGAGTCCTGTGAGTGGAGCAAGAAGAAAAAGCCTGACCTGGTCCTGCTGGCCCTTCACACCATGCATTTCCTCAACACACCAGGTCACCTTCCCTCTGAACTGCTTCTCTGCCCCACGACCTTGGATGACTGACACCATCACCACCATCGTCCCATGGGTCCCCATGGCTCCTCCCACACCCCCAGCTTCAAAGCTCAAACCCCGCACCTTCTGCCCATCGCCACCTCCCACTCCCAGCTCAGGTCCTGCTGTCTCCACTTGTCTTGGCCCACTTGCAGGTCTCCTGACTCCACGTCTGCTGAGAACCGGGGGGAAAGACAGTGAAGTCAAGAGGCCTCCCCTTGGGTGCTCCCCTCGGTCTTCTTTGAAAGTAGGAGACGATTTCATCCACAGCGAAGGAAGGATAGAGAGGTCTGGAGGTGGAGAAGACATGAGCAAAGGTTGTAAGGGCAAATAGCTAGGCTTCCCAAGAGACGGGCCAAGGTCACCCAAGGGCAGAGACGGCCTTGAGTGAAGATCCCTGTGGCACCAGCCTTCCAAGAAGGTACTTAAGCAGCTCACAGAATTAAAACATGCATAACACTGCAGGTCAAACTACACTGCAAAGAGCAGAAACCAACTAGGAAGCGTTGGAGACAAGAGTTTAACTGACACTAAATTTGGGGATGGGATGTTTTCTAGAAGCCCTGAAACTAGATTCCCCAGCCACAGCCCTTGGAAGAATCTCAGGACTGGGGAAGTGGACTGGTGACTCTGTCTTTAAAGCAGAGCATGCTGACTGCAACACACGTGCCCGTTTTTATAAATAAAGTTTTATTGGAACACAGCCTTGCCCATCCTGGGACGTCTGCTTTCCACTACAGCAGCAGAAATGAAGTCTTGTGCAAGAGGCTGTGTGGCCTACAAAGCCAAGAACACTTACTATCAGACCTTTATAGAAAGGGCGCCAGCAGCCACTGCCTGCTGTAAGGCATCCTCCATAAGGGGCCTGAGGTCATGGGCACAGACCACACCTGTCACACAGCGTGGGAGGAAGAAGTGGGGTTCTCTCCTCCCCTCAGAAAAGATTCAGATCCCAGTAGACTAGCATTATCCAGGAGACTTTCTTCTCTATCTCCTTCGTTGATTGGGTGATTTGATCCCCGTTAGCCTGGAAAGGTCCCTGGGCTAGTGAGCTACGGAGCCAGCAGTCGCCATTAGACCACCTACTCCTTGGAGATAGATGAGAAAGCACGTGCATTCAGTATGATGTTGTAGCTGGCTTTATTGCAACTGAGAGGTGAACACAAGGAGCTGTAGGTCCTTCTTTGACTTCTAAAAATAAAGGAAATAAAACTAATAACATTGAGGGTAAAAAAAAAGGAAATAAGATTATTGTTACTGTGAATTTTGTTGTATAAATTATATACTGATAACACTGGGGAGTTGATTCTTCCCTCAGCGCCCACCCGGAGTAGCAGACAGCTTGTGGCGAGGCTGCGTCTGTAGTTTCCAGCACAGCTCGGTGTGGGCTGACACGGGCAGTCTTAAGAGACTCGTCCAGAAACCTTTCTGACCATTGCTTTTGCCTTATTAATCAGAAATAGCAAGAATAGAAAAGGAGATCAGTGAACCGTTTTAAGAAGTACCAAAATCCAATGTCTCTGTAGTGGGGTGTGGGCTGGTGGAGAGCCAAAGACAGCTCATTTTACTCCCCTGAAATTTCTCATTTGTTTTTTTTTTTAAACTAATGCATTATTTGCATACGATAAAATCCACCTGGTTTAAGGGTACAGTTTGATGAATTGTGTTGACCATCCTCAATCACGAGCCACACCCCAATCGAGAGAGTTCCCTTTGCTATTGATCCTTTCCCACCGCCAGGCCCTCACTGATCTGCTGTCTCTAATGATAATTGTGCCTGTTCTAGAATTTCCCAGGGTACATCACTATTCTGTTCCTTTTTATTGTGAAGCATGTTGCAGACAGAAGCAGAGCCCGAAGAGGCTCGGAACATGAGTAGAACGGGCCATCCTCTGCCTGCAGGTGGCCCCGGGTCATGCTTTGTAGAGCAGCCATGGTCCCTTCAAGTGATCTGACTGCATGGACAATGATAGGTGACCCTTGAGGGATTTCTAGGTGCCACGCACATGCAAGCAAGAGCTTTACATAAATTACATACATTACCTCGTGTAATCATCTCAGCACAGCCAGGAGGTAGGATCATTTACATTATGGTCTAAATTGACTTAAGACGGGGATTGGAGACTCTAATTTGAAAACAAAGGGCTGGAGACTAATTTAGTGGATTTTATTCAGTCCAAAATTTGTTTTAATTTTTAACCAATTTGCCCCCTAAGGGACAGTTGGAAATGTCTAGAAACAGTTCTCATCGTGATATCTGGGAAGATGCTGCTAGCGGCACCTAGTGGACAGAGGCCAGGGCGCTGCTGAGCATCTGCAGCGCACAGGACACCTCAGCGCCAGAGGCATCCACCCCAAGGTCACCAGAAGCCTGCCTCCCAGGGTCTCTAGAAACAGTGAGATTTGGGAGGCAGCCCAGCCTTGAACAGTCAAACAGCTTGTGACCATTTAGAAAAGAAAAAGGACTGAGTGTCCAACTACAGAACCTCTGAAGGATGTTCCTCCTTTTGCTCCTTCAAAAATGCTCCATATTTCACAACTGTCTTGCAATTTAGCTGCAAATGAGACCCATCCCTTGTGGCAAATCTAAGTGCCACATCAAAACCTAGAAATTGTGAGCAGAATGGAGGCCATCTTCAGGGGGCCCTTGTGGGCAGAGGCAGGACGACGGATTGCAGGTAGCTGACAGAGGCTGGTGCGCTCGTGCATGCCACCCACAGTCTGACAGGTCCCCTCCTCTCACTCTCCTGATGGCACAGGACTCTCTGTAACAGAAGCCCAGCATGGAGGGCTCTGACAACTGGCACTGGAGACAGGATGGTTTCCACTGCTTAGAGAAACCCCGCTCCTGGCTGGAATCCAGTGCTCAGCTCTGCGGGAGCTGCTTGGGCTTGGAAGTGCTTGCAGGGAATGAGGCAGAAGGAAATGCTTCACCTCAGCTGGATCTGGGCATCCTCAAGGAGCGCCTCCCAGCTGACAGCTGAGCTGGGTAGAGCAACAGTCTCCATCACTGGGCCTGTCCTCTCAGGGGACCTGAAGAAGTGGCCAGGAGCAGGAACTGGGCTACTGGGCTGCTATACACACCCTACATGCATGTCACCCTCTGTGACCTTTTCCATTGAGTGACATGCTCTCACAGCCCACAACTCTGCTACACGGTGCCTCTTGTCCCCTGGGAGCACAGTGCTGCATACCTGTAGTTGGTTGATAATGGCTTTCAAAGATGTCCTCTTTCTGACCCCTGGATCCAGGAAACATGGCATCCTACCTGGTAAAAGAGACTTTGCAGGTTATTAAGCCAAGGGTGGTAAGATGGGTGGTGGCCTTGAGTTAGCCAGGTGAGCCAATATCATCACAAAGTCCTCATAAGAGGGACAAGGAAATATTGGTTATATAAGCCACGTGATGGTGAAAACAGAGGCAGAATTAGAGAAGATGCTACGCTGTAGGCTTTGAAGGATGGGGATGTGGACATCTGAAGAGGCTGGGAAAGGCCAGCAGGCAGACAGAACCAGCCCTGCTAACACTGAGTTCGCTCTGTAAGACTCATCTTGGACTCATGACCTCCAGAACTGTCAAATATATCTGTGTTGACTTAAGCCACAACATTTGTGGCCATATGTTACCACAGTAATAAAAAACAAGCATAACATTCTGTGACCAAATATATATATATGGGACAATCATCAGTATCTTAGCTGCAGGTCCCCTTGCTCAGCATTTAGCACCGCTGTGCTAATGTGCATGACTAGGCTCATTGGTAGCAAGGCTAATTGCGACTGTTGGCCTCAGAGGAGGGATTTGGCATCTGAAGTCATCATTAATGTTTTCAAAGAAATTCAGTGTGTGTGTGTGTGTGTGTGTGTGTGTATGCGCGCGCGTGCTGGGGATGGAACCCAGGGCCTCATGCGTGCTAAGCATAAGTTCTGCCTCTAAGCTGCACCCCCAGCCCCAAGTCCAGCTTCTTAACACATAAACCAGCAGCACCATTATTCTCTCTTCAAATGTCATGCTAGAGAGAAAAAATAAATTCCCCAAGGTGGTGCGGTGTTTGTTACAACTTGTCAATCACTTATCCAGTGTTTAGCTAAAATGTTTTGAATTAAGTTGTGATATCCGCGACCTAACTCTGAGCCTTTTCCATTCAGGTCTGTGAGAACTCCTGACATCTGAAGCTTGACTCCCAAGTTTCCATAGCAACAGGAAAAAGAAAAAAAAAAAAAAACCTATCCAAATCTGAAGATTGCCGTTTACAGCTATTGAACTTCACAACTAGGCCTCAATTGTTCCAGGTTTCCATTTTCTTTGCGATTTCACTTAGTCTGTACTTCACCATTTTGACAGCATCTTCCTTCCTCCTTTAATTAATGGATCCTCTGAATTTTCCCTGAGTGTTTATAGATCATGACATAGAACTTGACCTTTGGGAGCAGGAACAATGACTACTTTTTCTGATGTGTTGACACGTTGCTAGCCCCTGCTCCTCACATCCAGCTGTGTCTGTGGGTGCGTATCTGTATATGTATGCGTATCTGTCGGTGTATATACACGGTATTTATAGAGAGAGACTATACAGGAGAAGCCTAGTTTTGATATGTCATTCTTCCTTGAAAGGTTAAACAGAGGGGGCAGAAGCTGAGACAGCTAAACCTCCAAGGCCTCAGTAAAAAACCTTGGCACAAGTACAGGCCGCCGAGCAGTCACCTCTGTCCTGAAGCCACATCCCCACCAGCCCACTCGGTTTGAAGACTGAATGCTGAATGACCAGCGGGCAGGTCCCTAGAGAGGCAGGGCAGAGAAGGAAGTCCTTTCTCATTAGTGTGAGGACCGCCACCAACTCCCAATGCCGTGATCCTGAGCCATGGCGGTGAGGGCAGAGCAGGAAACCGTGCCATCCCGTGCCAAGGAGGGGCTGCCACACTCCTTCACGGACACCAATGTGCATTGGTGTGCAGCCTGAACCCACAGTCCCGCTGGCTCTTGTGGCGACTAGGATCATGGTGGAGAACCTCCCCTCTGTGCTATGTGCACGACTGCAAATGCCATCACAGAGGTGAGACGTGCATACCAAGAGGCCAACAGGTACCATCTTGTATACACATATATGCCCACATGTATAGACATTTATGCACATAAACACCGTTCGTTTCATGTATACAGGCATAAAATAGAGTAAATACAGGTAGTTTTAAAAGTACCCTTTTGTGTGAATTGACTACCGTTGTTTGCAAACCTGAAAATAAAAGACGTTCATTATGTATGAGAAGTAATTGATTTTTATTCTGTGAGCATGTAAAAGTAAGAGGAAAGTTAGTGCTTGTACTAAGATCATCTTCTTGTTGATAAACTGTAAACGAACCATCTGAGCTCACACCAAATTTTTCTATCAAATAAAACTAGTGACAGCCTGTGGCTTTTTATTAGAGCTTGCCACGAGCTAGGGTAAGGTAAGTGTCTTAGCATATTTTAATGCGGTTGCTTACTAAAGGTTTTAACCACACACATACATGCACACCCATGCTTTCTTATGCAATCTATGTTTGCCCTGTGCTTTTCAGTTAGCCTTTTGTAGGAAGTAGAAGTCACATGTTGTCTTTGTTGTAGTGAAATTATGCAGATAGAGTTCCATATATTGTATTTGTTTCAATAGTAAATCTTTTTGGAACATATAGAATGCAGAGATTTTTTTTCCATTAAAATAAATGGGTATTGGTGGTTAAAACTGCTGGGCAGTAGCTTTTCTCTGATTTTATGTGTGTCTAATATCACTGATACCAGGTCTTGTCTTGGTGAAGTTCACAGTTTTGAGCACCGGGGCCTCTGCACTCCCTGTTGGGGGGGTGGGTCTGGGAAGCCAGAAGCACCAGCTCACCGCTGGTCTTGGGCACCTTACTCACGTCACCATGACTGAAAAGTTTGTGGCAACTCACAGACAAGGGCACTGTTCTCAGGTTGATGACCATATTTAGCAGTCAGTGATGTGTCCATAGTCCCAAGACATGGGGATCTTCTCTTGAATAAGTCCCAGTGCTTAATCAGGGGACATCACACCTTCAACATGACATGACCATTATCCACCAGTGCAAGACACCACGCAGGGCAGGGACTCTAAGTCTGCACATGCACATCTTATAAGATTTCCCCCTTGGGCTTTAGAGGGCACAACCATCTGCCTCCCGGTGCACCTCACTGCCCTCCTGCTGCTGGGCCAGGGGAGAATGTTCACCCTTGAACGACCCAAGGAGGACCCAGCCACAGCCAGGTGGTAGACAGCCTGACCCACCTCCCACCTGACAATCAGAAAGCTCACCCACCAGCTGACCTTGAGCCATCTCCAGGGGGAAATACAGAAGGAAACAAAGGGTAAGGCTCTTGCTTCTCTCCCAAGCCAAGACCTCCTGTCCTTGTGAAGGCCACAGAGGTGACACCACTTAGCTTGGAGTGGAGAACAGCTTGTGGGCCCCTTTCCTCATGGACAGGTAGAACTCACCTCAACTCTTCCTTATCAGGATGGAGATATTTCCATAGCATTGCTCTTCCTAATCCTTCCCAAAGAAGAGAAAAACAGGTGGATCTCAGAAGCCTAAGTGGAGTGTGTCCGGGATCGCAGGAGGTCTCAACATGCTAGGACGTGTTATATTGTTACCAAATGCACAAGTAGAGCTGAAATGGGATTTTACTGTCCCCTAGCATTTCTCTATGTCCACATTACTTTCTAAGAAGTCTAGTAAGAGCAAGAAACTACTTTCCCAGTTACTGAGCCCAAGACTGGGGATTTAATTTCCATGAGCCATGGCCACACTTTGCTTCTTTTTACGAGCACATCAACCCCCCTAGCTGACCCAAAATTACATTTTCCTTCCATTTTACATGACAAATTAATTATAACAGATCATTTATTTCAATAAGAATATGCAAGCGTTGTCTAATTTTGATCAGAGTCACTTCCACGGCTGCAAGTTCTCCAAATGAGCGTCACTTCAGGCAGATACACCTGCTGCACCCCTCGGCCAATGCCAGCTAATCTGAACATCACAGCAAAATAAATCCAGTTAATTTTCATGGTAGGTATCAAATAAGGCTTTGACTCTTAAAGAACATTGTAGGAATTATGATAGCTCATCTCGGACTTTCAAAATGTCCTTTTACACAGTCTGATGGATGGAATAATCATTGATCATCAAAGTTACAGAGTAGATGAAATTGTTTTTCAGCCAAAACAGATAAATTGGATCCTGAATTTGGGATGTGACAAGTCAAATACTGTTAATAAGTCTGCGTTGGACGCTGGGCTCAGTGTGGTCCCACCCACAATCAAGCTGTCCAGATGATGGAGAGAAAAGCAGTCTACGCTTCTGGGCTGTGTGGACAGGGAACAAGAGGTGATTGGCAGTAATGACGGTTTCCCTGTTGGCTGCCTGTTCCGAGGCCTCTGCACACAAAGCTCTTCCTGTGTAGGTCAGCTCAGCCACACAACAGCCACACTCCACAACAACAGTCACCTCCCCGATTAGACGAGAAGGAAGAGGAGACTCCAAGCAGCCAAATGCTTGTGAAGGCAAGCAGTTGCCAGAACCAAAATCCAGGCCCCTGGCTCCGGGACTCCTGCTCTTCCCGCCACATACAGTGCCACTCCTAACTCAGCCTCAAAACCAGACTGAAGGCCTGGCGCAGACCAGGAACAGTCTGCAGCCTGGGCTGCAGGGGCTCTCTGTCCAGCCAGCTTCCTCCTACCAGGCACCTCTTACCAAGGCTCTCTACCATGAAATGCCTGGTGCTTTCTAATTCTGATAATGTTCTTGAAAAACTGTTAACCATATTCTAAGTTAATATTGGAACCTTAGAAAAATTTTCTATGCAAGATATCATAACTTCTTGAGTATCCCTGCCCCTTCCTTTCCATGGCTGGATAGCAAGTATGAAGAAGCTTCTGCCAGATTAATTCAGTACCTTGATTAGCCAAAAGCAAATCCACGTTCCCCAAGTGCCCATCCACTTCCAACCTACGGAGGCAGAGGAACCTGAGCAAGAAGGTGGCGTGGCATTTCCAAGAGTCCCGACTGTGCTTGGTTACAGGCACAATTCAAGTAAGACATTTTCAACAGGGTCTCCAGGCAGTTTCTGGTTTTATAAAATGTAGCCCAGTCGTCTGTCCAGGTACGTTTGCCTTCGGCATGAGTGGACAGATCAACCACACCAACTGGAAAGGTGGCCGAGAGACAAACCCCGCCACTGCTTCTGTTGGTGACCAAATCACCCAGTGAGGGGGCTGCACCTTTCACACAGACCACCTACCCTCTCTTCTCTTCTTCACTGACCTTTGATACCTCTCTGAATTGAATGAGAAATGCTTTCCTAATCGTTTTCCTAATTGTTCGTGTGAAGTAATTAGCAATTCCTTCACTATCTCAAACCTGTTACTGGCTGGGGATACAGCTCAGCTGGTAGAGTGCTTGCCCCACACGCAAAAGCCCCTGGGTTCAGTCCCCAGCACCTGTCACCCTTCCTGGAGTTCCCATGGCTGATGTGCTAGTCTGCTACTAAGAAAATTCTGCAGCTGTGACTGTATTCCACACACGTATGTACCAGTTTTAGAGACAGAGTAAAACGGTGGGATGGGGCATGAGAATGACGATTTCAGATATGAACCTGAATTCTATAAATTAAGAATAAACCTATAAACAGAAATAACTCGCCAAATTGAGTAAGCAGAAAAGCCTCCTTCTGTCTTATGGTCACCTCCCTTATAGGAGGGTTGCTGAGCTAACCACGCCTTTGGTCCATTTGGCTAGACCTGCTCAGGGCGGGGTGATGGTGAGACACAGCCCTGGAGTAAGAATAAAGTCATTCTACATGGATAACACGCAGCAGTGGGATTACTGAGGGTCAAAGGCAAGGCTACAGAACAAAACCTGTTGTCAAGCACATGTCGGTGCTGTTGATGGAAAAACATTACTTGTCCCTCCTGAAATCAAAATTTTCAGAGATTTTTAAATGCACTTGTTCATAAATACCCAAAAGGGATAATAATTTATCTTCTTCAAATATTCAACTTGATCACAGGTGCCAATCTTTCAAGCCCTGGTTGCTGAACTTGACAGTTTATGAGCTATAAATGGGCAGTTGCTCTATTGCGTAGTTGCAAATGAATTTGTTGCTTGTTTGTGAAACATTCAAGTCATGGTTATGGGGAATTCCATCCCATGTGCATGGCCTAGACAAGCTTCAACACTGTGAGGTCCAAATACAGTGACCAAGCAAAAGAACACAGCTTCTAGCAGTGCTTGAGTTAACCTGTAGCGTTTAGGGACTGTGACAAAGTCAAGTGCTGTCAGCTTAAGAATCAGCAATTCTTCCTTCATATTAGGCAAGTCCTTCTCATGTGGAAAAACAGACAGATGGCAGCTAGATAGACAGCAAGAAGCGTGGAGAGATACCCAACAAGAAAGAGAAGAGGAAAGCGTTCATACTTAATTTTGGTTGGTTTGTTTAGTTTTGGGATCTGGGGATTTAACCCAGGGACACTTACCACTGAGCCACATTCCCAGCCCTTTTTATTTTGTAGTTTTTTGAGACAGGGTCTCTCACTAAGTTGCTTAGGGCCTTGCTAAGTTGCTGAGGCTGGCTTCAAACTTGCAATCCTCCTGCCTCAGCTTCCCAAGTCTCTGGGATTTCAGCAGGCACCATCACACCCAGCTAAGTGTTCATTGAATAAATGCCTCCTATGGAATAGACACTTCATGTATTTATACTTGTATGTACATATTACTCTACACATCGAGTATATAATTTATATGTAATGTACATATACATACGTGTACATGTAATCACACAATTCATGCAACATAAAATAGACACTGTCCCCATTCTACAGATGAAGACTCTGATGCTCACAGTTAAAATTCTCATGTGCCAGGAGTCATACCTTCTGAATGGTGGGCTGACCCTATGACAGCACCACCACATATGCCACTAGGAACAAAATGATGAGCTGGTGCCATCACACACCACACGTGAAAGTGGCAATGACTAAATAAACCTGGACCAGCAGGCCAAGCAGAAGAGAAGAAACCCGAACTTGTGCCAATGGCTGTCTTCCTCCTGGTAGTCTGTCTCCAGGAGACTGCTAGTTTGGGTAAATAAATACGAAACGATTTCTTGGCAGCCAGTCATGGAGACACTAATTTAGAAAATTGCCTCAAATGAACATAAGCAGTATAAACCAACACTCCAAACCACCAGCACAGCAATCTACAAGATCAGGACACCATTGATCAACGCGCTTCCTCAGGAAAACGAGTTCTCGGGCCTTCTGTAGACAGCCGGGGAGGCCAAGGCCCCCCCTCGCCTTTGTGCAGTGCAGCAGGTGCACTCAGCAGAATCCAGCCAAGCCTGGTTCTCACGGGTGTCCCAGCCAAGAGGATGGCACTGGGATGATGGTGCTTCCAAAGTAAATCTGCCCAGGCTGGGCTGTTTTCTCTGACCAAGCCCTGCATCTGGCCCTGGGAGAGGCCTGCATGGGTGGATGGTGAGTTCCGGCCCCCAGGGTCCTCCTGCCAGCAGGGCTGCCCTGGAGGATTGCTCCACATACAACAGGAACCCAGCACCCACAGGAATCCCACACCATCCTACCTGAGCTCAGTCCCCCAGAAGCCACCAGATAGCCCCCATTCAGCAACACTTCCCCATGCTTCTCCTTTTCAAATAACAGAACCAGGTGCCATCAAAGCCAACACACACTCGTTTCCCTTTCACTCCCCGTCTTCTCCTACGGCAGAATTTGCAGGCTTTAATCCCACGAGGGTGTGTTCACAATTCAGCCACATCCCTGCCCCCCACCCCTCACTCACACTGCACTTCAAAATGCCAGCCGGGCCTCAGCCACAACCCCAGTGTCAAACTAGATAATTTGAAATGCATGATTTTGCTTAAATTTATTTTTTTAAACTGTACATCACTAAGAATAAAAAAAAAAAAAAAGTCACTTGGCCACTAAGATGAAACCAAAAAAAAAAAAAAAGAGAGAGAGAGAGAGAATAATTGCCTGTTAAGTAGATACTATGTCTACTCAAGACACGGGGATGAGACTCTTGTTCAAAGGAAAGGTGAATAAATCGGGGTTCAAGAGGTCTCAAAGACATAGTGAAGTCCAGTGAGACTCTTTGTCACAAACACCCGAGAGCTGAAGGTGGAATTAGGAGATGCTGCTGTGTAGGTCACACTGTGTGACGACGTCAAGTCCACGGATCATCCAGAATCACCTGAATAGCAACAAAAGGAACAAGAGTACGTCAGGAGGCGGGTCCAGAACCGCCAGTGACCTGTCCTTCTCTTTCTGGAGCCCGGGCTGTGAAGCAGAAGCTCCAGAAGGGCCCAGATCTTTCAGGGTTCACCTTGGACGGGGGCGGGGGTGGGGGTTCCATTTACTTTTCCACTTTCATCTGCTGAGAGGAGAACCCCAGGAAGCAGGAAGTGAGGCAAAGAAGCAAGCTCTGGAGTTGATGGCAGAGAACTCCGTCCAGGACCCAGGACTCTGCCTTAGATGAATACACAGCCCTGCAGGTGAGGAAGGGCGTGTCCTCCTGAGACAGAAAGGCCTGAAGTCACACAGGTGCTACCACAGTACCTGTGACGGGACGCAAAGGAGACTAAGGGATTTTGACTGAGAGTCTGTTTCCCCCATAGGTAAGGTCATCCTCTGAGTGAGGGGACTCAAACAGTGGGTTTGGGGAGCCTGGAAAGGTTTGGAATGGCCATGAAGGGCCAGGAGCCTGAGCCACCCAGGCCTCCAGCAGGATGAGGTCTCCTACTGTGAAAGCCAAGGGCAGGCTCCCCCAGCTGCCTGCCGCCACCTGAGAGAAAAACTGCAAGGTGAGCAGCAGCTCAGACACAGGGGCGGGGCCTAACAGAGCCGCCTCAGATGCAACCAGAAAGAACAAGTTGGAACTTCTCTAAGCCCTGCCACGCTGTGATCGCTCCTGCTCTGCTTGCTGGAGGCCAACACACAAAACCTCAAGTTGCACACAGCAATATGTGCATGGACACCTGCCTTAGTGTGTCCCCAAGAAAGGAGTGTGGAGAAGGGTCTGGCTTGAACCAAAAAGCTGCTCTAAAAGCACTGGGATAAGCTCCCATAAAACCAAGCCAAGCTGAAAGGGGAAAAGAGAATCACAACATGCAATTAACCTAGAAAGAGGGAAAAAATGCTAAGAGGAGGTAAAGACAACTCAGGCCCTACAATGAAAGTTAAACGTAAGGGTTGCTCTGAACTGAAGTGTGAAAGGTAACTGCCAACACCTCACGCTACAGTCGTTTGGTTAATGTGAGCCAGGTTCAGGATGTCCCCATGAAGCACTACCAGCCACCACAGTCAGCCAGTGAGGTTCTTGGGTAAAGTAGCTATTTAACTTAGTCTCCATGCAGAGAAGGCATGCCGCCTTCTCTTTTAAGTGCAAAAAGTACATAATTAAATAAAGTGTTAAGTCTGTTTGTTATTTATGCAAAGAAAATGTCAATCTCTGTTTAAAAGAAAAAAAAAATCCTCAGTATCCCCCCAGAAGGAAGGAAAGAAAGCAGGGAGAAAGCAAGAAAGGAATAAAGAGGTTAACTCACTCCAGGTCCTGGCACTAATTTGTGTTCTTGCATTGCTTGAGACCAGATCTTACTAGAATCCCTCTCCAGGTTCTGGGTGATCAGCTCCAAGCCAAGAAGCCTGAGGCCCTACTAGGCCTTGGTACACACTAACCGACACTTTTGGAAACTCTGTAAGCTAACACAAGTGGGTACTGTGGGTACCACCACATGTTGTTAAGGTTGTGTCACTTTACCAACCACTTTGGGTTGAACTGAATCTCCCCAGACAAGACCTGTCCAAGTCCTAGCCCTCAGTAGCTCAGAACGTGACATGGTTTGGAAATAGGGCAATTACAGATATTATTAGTTAAGACGGAGTCATACTGGATTTAGGATGGGCCCTTAATCCAAACAGTCCAGGGTCTTTATAAGAGAGACACAAGCACTGGGACAGAGGCCATGTGAAAACAGAAGCAGAGATGCATCTATAGGCTAAGGAATGCCAAGGACGCTGGCTATCCCCAGAAGCTAGGAGAGGGATGCAGACAGGGCCTCCCTCAGCAGGAGCAGACCTGCCTAACCCCAGGAGTTCACGCTGCAGCCTCCAGAACTGCAAGACAATAAATTTCTATTGTTTTAAGCCACTGTTTTAGGGCACTTTGTTACAGTGGGGTACTATATACCAACCCTCAATCTCAATGTATATAGGGAACATTCTCAAGACATGGTATAGCAAAAATAAACTCACGCTTGAAGAGTGAGAGTACAGAATTCTAGGCAGTCTTCAACTTCTTCAGACTTGAGTCCCTGGGAGACATTTTGCAATGTTTGGAAGATATTTTAGGTTGTCTTAACTAAGGGTGCAGCAGAGGAGACACTGCTGGCATCTAGCGGGTAGAGGTCAGAAGTACTGCTCCACATCCTACAGGGCACAGGGCACCCTCTGCCTACCAACAAGGAATTATCTGGCCCTGATGCCAACAGAGCTGCTGTTGAGAAACACTGCCCTAAACTTGGGAAACTGAAGAGAATTCTAGAATGATGGAAAAAGTAAAAGATATAGTTGACCAACATCTTCCACTTCCTTAATCTGATTACCTCATTCAGCTCCTCTGTGTCTGATTTTTAAAATTGTAAAATGGTGGTAATTATATCACAGAGGTCTTTTGAGGTTTAAAACACGGGTATGTTGCGGGCACAGTGGTGCACACACACCTGTAATCTCAGTGGCTGGAGAAGCTGAGACAGGAGAACCACAAGTTAGAGGCCAGCCTCAGCAATTTAGCAAGGCCCTAAGCAACTTAGTGAGAACGAGTCTCAAAAAATAGAAAGAGCTGGGGATGTAGCTCATTGATAAAGCACCCCTGGGTTGAATCCTCAAACCAAAAACAAAAAAACAGTTACAGGAAAGCATTCTCCAAATATAAGTTATCATCAACCCTTATGAAAAGTTTTGCAGGCCTAGCACAGGAAGGCAGATCTCTATGTTAGGACTGGGGTGAGGGATAGGTGGTAAGGGGCAGCAGTGAGGCTGCAGTGGGGCGTAACTGGGGAGGGCCTTTGAGTCCCACTGTCTATGGCCAACTTCAGTCCAGTTTGTTATGGACGCTGGTGAGCCTTGTAGCTGCAGCTGACCCCAAAAGAGCCCTCAAAAGAAGTAAAGGATGTGAAGATCGCTGGACCATGCCAGCGTACACTGAAGGATTCTCCCAGCCCCTTGGCCACCTGTGGGCTGGAACTCGAGGTCCTCAACACCCCAATCCTCAACCCCTCACTCCGCCTTTACTAAACCAGAACCTGCCCCTAAGGCCAGGCAGCATCGCCTGCGGGTGAGGAGCCAGGCTCTCAAGTGGCTGGGGCTCGGTTCCACGGTGTGGAACTGGAACACAGGCGCAGGGAGTCCACTGCCACTAGAGATGGGCCCTTAATCCAAACAGTCCAGGGTCTGGACTCTCGGGGCGGGATGACAGAGGACCCAGGGCTCCAGAGTCCAGGCCTGTCTCTTGGCCCAGGACGTTGATGAGGGGTTCTGTAGGGTGGCAGGATCCAACAAGGCGCCCCTGCAACCGAAGGGAACCAGCTGCCTCTCGCCAGGGTCTGGGAAAGGGCCAGGGCCATTCCCCAACTGCTCTGCTCACTCCAGGTGCCCTGCTCTTCCTGCGGTGGGCTGGGTGCTCCGCGGGACCAAGCCTGGTGGGCGGGGCCTTGAGGCGAGGGCGGGGCCTTGTCTCGGAACGGAAGCGCCCGACCTCGCGGCCCTTCCGGCGCCTGACGTGGACTACCGCTNCCGCCCGGCGCGGACCCGGCGTGCGAGCCCAGCCGGCCTGTGGGTCGGACCTGACCGAGCGGGGACCCGGGCCCGAGAGGGGATGCTCCGCGGAGGCCGAGCCGGGCTGGAACCCGGCAGGCTGGGCTCCCGCCCTCCCAGCAAGCTGTCCCAGGCTGGGTTGGATTTTGTTCGTTTGCTTTGGTTTTTAGGTGCAGACACTCCTGCAGCAGATGCAAGATAAATTTCAGACCATGTCCGACCAGATCATTGGAAGAAATATCTTTTTTCCTCTGTGGGCATTCTCCTAGGGACCTTGGGAGCCTACCCGCCAGAAGTGGTGGGTCAGTGGGTGGTTTACAGGCCAGCTTCAGCCAGTCACTTAGAAATTCCTTCTCTGGGCTTTGATGTACCGTGTTCCACTGCTGAGGCCTGGGGATGCAGCTGAGCTACACAAGTTCCTGGTTCAGGGGACCGACAGTCCGTTGGTGACAGTTGCTAGTAGGGTCAGTTGTTGGCTGTGAGCCATAACCTTATGAATGGGCTATGAAATTGCCAACTTTGATTAGTGAATGAAGAAACTGAGGGTCAAAAGAGTTGAGAGAACTTGCCACTTCCCATGACTAGTTAAGGGTGGGGCTGGAATTCGACCAGACTCCTGCACTCCTGACCACCTGACCACAACAGTATCCAAAGGACATTGGGGAAGCCAGTTTCCTTAAAACGGTTGTGTTTAAGACCATAATCAAGGGGACCTGGAGGAAGAGAGTAAGGAATGGGACATGTTGGTGTGCTTCCCCTCTCTCCTTAACTTCACCACTTGATGATATGAGTAGTCGCATTGATGATCTGGAGAAAAACATCGCAGACCTCATGACACAGGCAGGGGTGGAAGAACTGGAAGGAGAAAACAAGATACCTGCCACACAAAAGAGTTGAAGGTGAGGGAGGGCACAACTAATTAATTTTTTTTAAAGAATACAGAAATAACCTGTGACTGTGATCTTGACATCATCAGTACTTTCTCTAGATCAGTTTCCAATCATGATCCCAGCACCACCTCTTTACCACAGACTCCATATTTTGAAGATTTTCATGCCAAACTAATAATTCCTTATATAGAATTTATTTTCCCAGTTTTTGTTAATGAGACCTATGTCACGGGTTTTTATTAGTTTTGTTTATCAATTAGACCTATATCAGTATTGGTTTTTTTATCAATTATACCTATATCATGGGCTCACTGTGGGAAAACTCAGTTCAGTAATAACAAATGTGGGTTTTTTGTTTGTTTGTTTGTTTTTTATTTATTTATTTATTTTTTAATGTTTTTAAGTTGTTGATGGGCCTTTATTTTGTTCATTTATTTATACATGGTGCTGAGAATCAAACCCAGTGCCTCGCACATGCTAGGCAAGTGCTGTACCACTGAACTACAGCCCCAGCCCGAGAATTTTAATATTTATTTTTTTTTTTAGTTTTCGGCGGACAACATCTTTGTTTGTATGTGGTGCTGAGGATTGAACCCGGGCCGCATGCATGCCAGGCGAGGCTAGCGTGCTACCGCTTGAGCCACATCCCCAGCCCACAAATGTGGTTTTTGTTGACCTTTTTTCAGTGGAATATTTTTCATTGGTCATTTGTTTTTTTAATTATTATTTTTATTCATTTTTGTTTGTTTAACTTGTTTTTTAAGCAGGTGATAAGTCACCCACATTATCACCTTCGTAAATGCCTAACATTTTAAGGACTTCTTAGGAACTTATGACATAGATGAGCTAAACTGGCTACATTAGGCCTTTATTCTTGACTTGATTAAATTTCCACAGAATCATTTTAGATGTCTAAGAAAAGACAAATTTATATACCCATGTAGCAAGACAGATGCACTCTCATCATTCAGTACAGTGAGTTTCTTCATTGTAGGCCTTTGCCTGTGTTTATATGTGGGTGTTGATGGTGACCCATTAAAACCCCCCCCAATTTTTATATATTTATTTACTTATTTTTAATATTGAGAGTTGAACCCAAGGGCACTCTGTGGCTGAGTCCTTTTAATTTTTTTTAAGACAGGGTCTGCCTAAGTAGCTGAGCCTGCCTTCAAATATTCAATCCTCTTTCCTCAACCTCCTGAGTAACTGGGATTACAGGTGTGCGCCATTGCACCTAGCTCCAAAAATAATTTTTAAACTCACTTTATCCCATCATATTTGTAGCATCTAATTCCCTACAGAAATTAAGTTTACCAAGAATATCATGCGATGGAGAGTACCAAGCAGATTATACAGTGAAAGTTACCTAGTTCCCTTCTTATTT
The DNA here is from genome assembly GCF_001458135.2 of Marmota marmota marmota. Lineage (NCBI taxonomy): Eukaryota > Metazoa > Chordata > Mammalia > Rodentia > Sciuridae > Marmota > Marmota marmota. The sequence continues at coordinate 4,086,350 of NW_026000222.1, read as the reverse complement.
TCTGGGCATGCCCTGGACCAAATTTCCAGGAACTAAGAAACAAATTTTTCTGAAGTACAAGAGATTTGGGAGGTCAAAAATATGTAAATTGGTTTGTATTTATACAATAGATTGAGTTGATTCACTTTAAGAAAATCACATAACTGCTTTGTGTTATGTTGTTATTATTCCTACCTGGGGATAATTTGGAAAGTGCCCTACCAGTCTTAGCTTCTGGGGAATCTTATGTGGTAGTCAGAAATACCATGAATTGAAAATTACAATTTTCAATTGCAGGATTGAAGATTGTGACGTGACAGGGATAACACACAGAAAGGAATGGGAATAGGAGATGGATTCTGAAATTTTTAAATAAAGATCGCTAATTAAATATTTTATTTTTGCTGGAATATTATACAAAGAAAGTATAATTCAATAAAGGATGACCAGAATATTTTTAGCTAACAATTCTGTGCATCATTGTTATTTACCCTCATATGGTGAAAAACGGTATTGATGATATTTCCTTCTTTAACAGGTTGCTAATTGCCCTGAAATCTGGAACACCATTTTTCCAAGCCAAGAGAAGACTGAATGGCTTTTTGCAACTAACTACTACTAAGTGTAGACAGGTTTTATATTATAGTGCATTCTTATCACATATAATAAGTTTTTAGAGTGATTTTTCTCTCCAGTTTCTGGAACATGGTATCTTCACATCTTGAAATTTGGTCAGTTGTGCTCTTAATTATTAAACACTAAAATTTTGGCAGTTCCTGCATAACATTGTCAAACTTTTTAGTGTATTTTTGTGAAGTCCTTTTTTCCTGCCATTCTTTTGTAGTAGTTGCTGTTTGATAAAAGTTGCTGTATAATTTTTTATTAGATAAGTAGTAAATCCTTCAATTATTGTTGGACTTGGTGAAGTAAAACATTTGTAGAGTTTGGATTCTTTCATTTTCAGCACAAAGTGACTGTTGTGCTAACACTAAATAATGTGTTGGCGATACTTTCCAAATGGCTAGAAGTTGTTTATTCAGAAGTGTCTGTCACTACTTTGTTGCCAAAACTCCATTGAACCACAACTTATGACTAGTCTGTGAGATCAGATGCTAAAGTCAGTGAAAAGTAACCACTGCCACTGTACTGCGTTAGCATTTTTAAATACAGGAAATACTCGAATAGCCTGATGTCATGAGGCATTCGTTAGAGTTTTGCATGAGATTCTAATACTTCAGTAGGCCTCTAGTTGTTCATCTACAATGGTTACCACAAAAAAAAAAAAAAAAGGGCAGGATTTTAAACTCAATTATTCCATCCTTTCTTTGAGCTACTGATTGAAAAAGAGAAAAAAAAGAGAGAATATTAAGTCTGTGCCAATCATTTGGCTAGAAAATTATGAATGACTGGTAGTAGGCTCAGGTTTTTGAACTATTTCTTACCTAAATTCTTTCAGAGTAATAATTTTTGTTACTGATTATAAAAGACAGAGTTAATAACATTTGCCATTCAAAACTGCAGTGACCATGGTCTTCATAAAGGCAAACCCAGAAAAGAGTAGGGTTTAAGTCTCCCATATCACCAGTCTTGTTTGTATTGCAAATATATAATATTAAGAAATATTTTGTCTTATTTATAGATTATATGGGGAAAACAGATTCTGTAATAAAGCCACCAGAATTGTCATCCAGCTGCAGCAGCTCTTGGGAGGGGCCAGCAGCAGGTTCTGCAGGGTAACCTGAGTGTGTGCTGCCCGGACTGGGTCCTGGGCCCGCTGCAGCCTGCATGCAGGGTGTGTTCAGGGCTATTGAGAGCAGTAGGAACGACAGGCCGCTGGCTATTGGAGGATGGTGCGGACTTGGGGAGGAGTTGACTTCTTTGAAGTAACATATTTCAGAGGCCAAAAATAAAGGTGCCTGAAATCCTGCTATTGAAACTTCCTTGTGTCAACGTTTATTTGGTGATGGGTTTAAGCTTTCTCACTGTCTGGTTTCCAGGTCACTTCACCAAGATCTTTTCCCCCCCTGCCACCTGGTTAGCATTTCTTTCAACTAGAATGGTGTAAATAGGGAGGTGCCAACTAAGCGTCCCAACAGTATTGGCTTCCATTTAGTGCTCAGCCCCTTCTCCAGCGGGGGACCACATCCTTAGCCTCATGTAAAACAGCGTATCACCTGGTGAGGCCTCCACCCTAGTACAGAGGGAAGGTTCCCCGCTTCTGAGATCACACCTGTGTGAAGTCGAGAACTTCACCTGCCAGCTAAGCTACCAGTGCCCTGGGTGCTCAGGACAGGACAGCTCCACCTAGGTGGGCCAGAGAAACCACTGCACTCTCCTGAGGACACCGCCTCCTCAGGTGTCATACACCCCCCAAACCCCCCCTCCCATGGCCTCCGTTCAACCAAACCCCTTCCACGGGCACCTTCACCAGAGCTTATATCTGCAGGATCCGCCCTGACCTTCCCCAGTCTTTATTTTTCTTTTGCAGTGCTGGAGATTGACCCAGGGGTGTTCTGCTGAGCCACATCCCTGGTCCTTTTTATTTTTTATTTTGGGACAAAATCTATCCAAATTGCCCAGGCTAGTCTTCAATTTGTGATCCTCCTGCCTCAGCTTCCTGAGCTGTTGGCATTACAGACTTGAGTTACTGCCTCCAACTCCCTCCCCAGGAAGTCTTTGCTGCTCTCTCATTCTCCAGCTATCCTTTGCTCATTTATAGGCAGCAAAGATGCCACTGAGGCTGGTAAGTACAGGTCAGTATGGAGGCCTGCACCCAGGGGACCCAGCCTGATGCTGGGCCAAGTGCCCTGTCTCCCAAGCCCAGAAGCCCCAATAGCTTCCTTGGTTGGCCCCTAATTAACTCTCCTTCAGCCACATAATTTTAAGGTCTTAATCATATTTTCCTATCAATCTTGTTTCTCTACTTTCATTACTGGCAAAATAGTCCCAGTGTTGACCTTATCAGAACAAGCATGCAATATTCCAGGTAGCTGAAGGCCCATCTGCCTGAGTCCTGGGAATCCTACCCACTCTAGAGGCACTGTTGCTATGGGAACCTAGTGTCCTCCAAACAACTTGAAGAAAAAAAAAAACTTTTTTAAATAAACTGTTTGCAAGTTGAAGGATTCCTGCTTAGATAAGTATGGTCCTTTTTTATTTGTATTTTGCATACTTTAATTAGATTAAAATGGAAGAATTCTGCAATGTGTTGTCATAGCCAACCCTGAAAATTAACTCTCAATAATAATGATTACTGAGAGCAACTATTGAAAGCATTTATTTTAAGCCCCTGTTACTGTGCTGAGTGTTTTGTTTACACTCTGCCCTAATCCTCATGACTACATCCAGCTACATTTTAAAAGGCATGGTTGCACAGGAGTCACTGGCCACAAGGAGAGGACTTGTGATTGCATGTTAGTTTCCACCTGACAAAGCACTTTGGAAACAGGAAAGGCATTTGCTTCTGCAAGTCGGGGTGGTTTCCCTGCATAGGGGCATCCCGAAGCTGAGGAGCCCGGGAGCGCCTCAGACCTGCTAGGCTTAGGTTTCTGACAGATGTACATGGCTCCCGTTGTCCCTGCTGCTGAGATTGCCTTCTCCAGCAGGCCCCGCTGACCAGAGCGTGTGTATCTGCTGTGTGAAAAGGCACCACCCACCACGTGGATGTGTGTTGTGGAGACCAGCTGGCTGTGTAGTTGCAGTTACTGCCTGAGGGGCATGGCCTCTGACCAGGTTTTCGGAGTAGCCTAGCAAATGTCCCCTGCCCCAAAAGGAGGAAGAGTGCTATTTCCCAAAAGTCAGGAGTAACCCGAGGTCAGCATTTGGGCTTGAGAAGCATTTTCTCGCCCTCACAGAAAGCACAGCCCCTGCTAATGAAAGGGTGTGTGATAGCCCATGGCAGAAGTCCTCCGGAAGGTGCCCCACTGAGACCAGCTGGACCCCAGACTGTGTCCAGCTCGATGCATCCTGCAGATAAAGAATGTGCTCCTCCCTTGCTTTTGTCCTTTCAGAGTGAAAAACTATTTCCTTGGGGGTGTTTCCACTCACACCCTGTGTGGGAGGCCAGTGCCTAAACCGTCCCTGGCAAATAAGACCTGCGTGACAGGCTGTGCCCGGTGGTTCCCCTTTGTGGTTGTCTCCAGGTAGGGGTTGGAGGTTGCTGAGGTTCAACATGGTGCGCCACCTCAGCCTCGCTGGCATTTAGTCCCACCGTTAGGAGGATGGGAACAATCTGAAGGTGGCCTGCAGGTGAGGCCTTCGAGGGGGAACTGGATTAGGCAGAGCTGTCAGGGAAGACCACCCCCTGCCCAGTGCCCTGTGATGATATCCTGGTGCTTCTGCAAAGAGGGAGGGAGAGGCTGGCGCTCCCTGTCCCCCTGTGCTGCCCTGCCACTGAGAAGGCCACCAGTAAGTGCAGCCCCTCCACCTTAAAGCTCCAGACCCCTGAGACAAAATAAGCCTCTTCTCTTTCCACCTTGGCTAGACTGTGGGGTTGTGCTGTGAGCAGCAGAAAATGAGCCAATGTGACTGCTGGGGCCTCCGAGGCAACGGCCAGAGAGCTGCTTAACACCAGGGCCCACAGCCAGCCCCAGCCCTGTGGCCCCACCCCAGGTGTCAGTAGTGCTGAGGTTGAGAGGTCCTTCCTTAACCGGTTCATGATGCAAACTGGGCTGGTGTGAGTCTTCTGTCAGTTTCTGGACCCTACAGGAAGGGAGATTCAAGGACAAAGAATTCTACCAGAAAGGAGAAGGGATGGCGGCTGGGTTTTGCTGATGGGCATGGTGTTGGTTGCAGGCCTCCTAGATCAGTGCCAACTCTGGAGGTACGCACACTAGAGTCACCTCGGGTGCCTTTCACACACTATGACCAGGCAGCACCCAGGCCCATCCATCAGACCCCATGGGTGGCCCTGATGGCCATGCAGTCAAGGCTGAGAACTGTGTGTGAGCAGGTCCATCTACACTGACCCTCCTGTGATGCGATCCCCCAAGCAGGTGGCTTCTGCCAAGCTTTTGTAAACCTAGCTGACACTCCTGATTTGGACAGTTGCGACTTTGGCGCACATTATCTGACATTCAATTCAACTTGTGTCATTTTTACTTCAACTACTTGATTGTGTTTCCGCTGTTAGAACAAAAGGAGTTTGAGTCCCTGGCAGGGATGACTTGTTACCCAGATTCCGCATCAGGGAGGCCTGACGCTCAGGCTGCCTGCCCTGGGCTCGGGCCAGCTGCCTCACCTGCTTCCCCTGGTATGTCCTCAGGAGCACGCGAAGGTCATTGACAGTATCGAAAACTGTGCCCCTCGAATTTTCCTCCCTCTAATCAGCCCTCAGAAGACCCATTCCTAAATCTTTGCCATAGTTTTACTACCTCTTACCTTCTACAGGTCTACAGGAGTTTTCCAGAAAGAAACTCTAAACATTCAATACCTTAAAGCTAAAGGCCTGTTACTGTGTGGAAAACCCAGTTGGTGTTGATAGGGAGTCATCAATCATTCCTGGAAAATTAATGTGGTCATTTCTTTTAAAGATAAATTCTTCTGAAAACATAGACCATTTGACTGGTTCTGTTCCAAAATCTTACTGAGGCAAAGGACTGGCCCGAATTCTTTGTGCAGCAGGAGCCCAGGCCTGGGCTGCGCACAGATTGTGGCTCGGGGTGGGGGGCGCTGCAAAGCATGTCCTGACGAGCAGCCAGCCTTTCCCCTGGGTGGGCAGATGCTCCGCTGGGAGCCAAACTCAGATGTTCCTCAATTAGAACCTGTGTTCATCAGGCCCCAGTGAAGAGCCTTAACAGGAAAGCCATCTGTCAAAATTATGCCATCTTGCAAGCAGAATTTTAAAGAGACCTGTGGTTACAGCAGTCCTGCTGGGTCTGTGAGCCCCTCAGAACTGTCCTGGGGGCAGGGCGGGGGTGGATCAGATGAAGCGTCCATGCCACCAGCTTCACTGAAAGAATCACCGTCCAGGGGGGTGAATCTCATTTCCCCAACTCAGTGGAGGCTTAGCCACACTGTGACCTAGCTTTGTCTTCCTGTAGTGAAAAGGAGCCCCCAGGACCCCGCAGGCACAGGATTTCTGGAATCACTGACCGAGAACATTCCTCATCACAGAGTCTGCCAGAAACTTCTTGGGTTTATCCAAGCTAACCTGAGTTCCTGGACAAGACCTGTTACTAATGCCCTAACAAGTTACTGTTTAGCAACTTCAGAATGTGAGGAATCTTTTTGGACTAGCACTAACAAGCTGGCTGGAAATGCTTTGAAACTAAAATCTAAAACACACGAAATTGGTGTGCTAGTCGGTCTGCTTCTGTGCTGTTTGGGTATGTTTGCTTTGCAGTTCTGGGGATTGAACCCAGGGGCACTCTGCACTGGGCTACATCCCCAGCCCTTTTTATTTCTTGTTTGAGACAGGGTCTCCCTCAATTGTCAGGCTGGCCTTGAACTTGCATTCCTCCTGCCTCAGCCTCCCAAGTGGGGTCACAGACATGCCCCACAGTGCCCAGATTTCATGCTGTATTAAATATTGCTGTGACATTAGGCGTGTCCTTGCTTGGGAAATAACTCCACTGTCCTCTCTTGGGCTTTAAAATCTCCTTGGAAGATGTCCCTGTGTTTGGTCTGGGCATGTAACAGGGTTCACGTGACGCTTTGACTATATCCCTTGTGGCTTTGAACTTACCATGTTTTTTTTTTTTTTTCTTTTTCCCATCTTTTTCCCTAAACTTCTCCTTGCTGATCTTTTCCCTAAGCTTCTCCTCCCTGGTCTTCTTTTCCCTACATTTCCCCTTCCCCATCTCCTCTCTGATCTCTCCTCCCTAATCTCATTTTCTCTGAATCACCTCTGTAAAGCCCCCTGTCCTAGTGGATAGGCAACATCACAGCCTTGGGGACAGGAGTCCCCTGTGTTTCTCCTTTGCTAGCAAAGTAATAAAGGTTCTTTTTCTCAAACCCATGCCCTTGTTAATGGATTGGCATTGGGGACAAGGACTAAGCTTTTGGCAACAGGCACACCAGCAGAATCCCTCAAGCCTGGTGGTGATTGCCCCTCTGTATTCACTGGTATTTGTTTTCTGTATTTCGGTCTAATAATGGGGATTTAAACAGAACATTCATTGAAGTTATTTCTTCCTTGGAGACATTTACCTTGGGGCAGTGATTCTTCAACTGTGATTCCTGAGCAGCAGCAGCAGCATCTGGGAACTTAGAAGTGCAGATCCCCAGGCCCTGGCCTGCCCTGTCAGGAGTGGGGCCCAGCTCAAGTTTGATACATACATCCAAGGAATTCTTGTCTGGATCTGGTGTGAGAAGCAGGCCCTTAGGTGTGGACTGGAGTTTTCTAGATCTTAGGGGTCAGCAGGGTCCAAATGGAAGAACCCCCGTGGCATTGATTGACATGTGTTTCCCAGATCCGGCTTTTAGATCCTGAATCAGTCCATGTGGGGCAGCAATGGGCAGCATATATTTTTAAATTTTCCCAGTTTGTTATTTGTAATAAATCTCTTCCCAATTCCCATGTAGAGAGGAATGAGCAGTAGTGCCCTCGTGCCCCGAGTCATTCCAGCAGGTGCTAAGGTACTTGAAAAGGAGCTGCTTCTTAATTAGCCAGCACAGTGAGCCCTGGGCCTGCTCGGCCTCTCTGGCCTTCTGAACCCAGGTGAGCGGCCCCAGCCCAAGGAGCTGAGAGCCCAGAGCCCTCCTCCACCCAGACTTGGATCTCTCTAAATCAATTTGCCTCTCATTAAAATGTACTTCAGTGAAAAAATCATTTCAAGTCTTAGGCCACAAAGAATAGCCAATCATTTAAAGCTTCCTGAGTGCTTTAGTTGATTAAAAAGGTTTTAAAGAGCATGGTAAATATTTTACCAGAAGGGTAAGTCATTCAATAAGAAGATTATTTATTTAATAACTGGTAATTCATGGGTTCATTTGTCTTTATTTTCATGAAAGTGTGTTCTTTTAACCTGGGTGTGCTTTCTCTGTTCCCACAGCAGATTAAGTTGTGGGGTGATCTGATAACTTTATAATACATAAAGGGATTTAAATATCACTTAGCTTGTGAAAATAGCAAGTTTTCACTAAAATGGGAATGAGACCTATAAAATTAACTTTTAAAAGATATTTTAGATGATTTTATGCAATTTCATATACTTAAAAAACAGTCGTGTTTATGTTTTGAAAAAAGAATGAGATGTCATTCATCTTTGGGGGGAAATGACTCATGCAGAACTTCTTCCCTTCCAGGTAGGAAGGGAGGCCTGTAGTGCTTAAGGCAAAATCTAGGTGCTGAGTCCAACTGCTCGTGGTTCAAGTTCATTCCTATGAGAGACCTCGAATCCTTTCAGCTGTAGCACTGGCTGATGGGGTCTTCAGCAACGGGGTGTCATGGCCTCTTGTTCACAGAGCCCAGAGGTGGGGGTCTGGGGCCCATCCCTCAGCTCCACTGGATGCCAGTGCCCATCTCACTTCCCCTCATGGTGGCCCCTGTCCCCAAGCATGACCTCTGGACCCCACTCCCACTCCCTAGCCCTCCCCAAGTCCACCTCAGTTAGAGAGAGAATCTACCCACCCCCAGAAGTGCTCTGTCTTCACACGGTGTTCTCTGTGGTCTGTGTCCAAGTCACCTTCACAGGGACCCCAGTTCCGGGATTGGGCCCATCCAAATCCATCAGGCCCTCAGCTTAACCACACCTGTAAAAGTCCCTATTTCCTAACAAGGTCACATCCACAGATACTGGGGGTTGAGGGGCAGCATATCTTTTGGGAGGACAACCAACCCACAGCACTGTGCCTCGGTTTCTCCAACTCCCATGCCACCTGCCCACCTACCCAGACTTTATGTAGAGGTTCTCCTGGGCCCTGCCTGGTGTCTGCCCTCGCCCCAGCAGGCTAGTTAGTGGGCAGTTCCAAGGTATGAGCCAGAGAGCCTCCCCAGGGCACTGACCACACCCATTCAGGGGAGTCTGCCCCCAGGTTCTCCGAGGCGTATACAATGGCTTCTTATATGGCCTACATGTGGTGCAGGATGCACCTGTCCCCTCCCATCTGCTGGGCTCCTTAGAGAGTTTCTCGTTAGAAAAGTGCTATGTGTTTGGTTCCTCTCTGCCTCTCCTTGGTGCCCGTATCTCAACCCAGTCATGAGCGGGACTCGGTCTGCCCTGGGCCGCTGGAGCAGCTGGCTTCTGTCTGTGCTAGGTGACGCCCTGTCATCTCCCTCCATCCTGACACGCCAGCCCCCTCTCAGCTCCCTCCGTCTGTGCCTGGCCTCTGCCACTCGCCCCGAGTCTCTGACACCCCTTTCCCTTCCTGTCTCAGAAGCTCACCTCCGGGCGGGCAGCTGCCTCAGCGCTCCCCGGCCAGATCCTCCAAAGCCATCATAACCAGTACATCAAGGGTTGATTGGGTTTGGAGAAATTAGGTTTTTCTTTTTTTTTTTTTTTTTAACATAAGCAAGCAAATTGGGAATTTAATCAGGTCTAACATTTATTTGAGGCTTCTGACAACTTGTTTGCAGAAAGTAATTGCTCTGGAGCTGCAACTTTAATAATCAAAGAGAAGCTCAAGAAAAAGTGAAAATTGCAAAAGAAAGAAAAGTAATAAATTTGAATTAGCAGTTCATTTCCCCCAACATTTTATAAGGAACAATTTCAAACACACAGCGAGGCTTGAGGTCCCTACACCAGCACCTGTGCACATCCGACTCTGCCCTCTGCGGGGCGGCTCCACCCCCTCCATCCCAGCAGGACTGTTTTAATTCCATGATCCACAGACTGCTTTGGGCTCTTTGGGGAAGAGCGGATTTTGGCCCAGGCTTTTCAGTGTCATCAGCCCGGGAGGGAAGCCGGTCCCCTCCCCAACATTCCCGCGTGGTCCCTGCACACACCTCCCAGAGCCTTCCCCTCTGTGCGGGCACCCACTCCCCCCTCCTCCTGGTGACCTGCCACTTGATCTCTCAGACTCAGCTCCCCTTCTCAGCTAACCGCCTCCCTTAGGGCCCCTCAATTCTTCACGTGTCCTGCCTGTTCACGGAGGATCCTCAGGGACTTGGGCTTCTTTATCTGCAGGTCCCCTCTGGCACCCAGCAGAGGCCCTGGCACGTGGCAGGAACACAGATGTTAGGTAGAAGGATCACACAGAAGGCATAGAACTAGCTGGAACTTTGTAATGGCCCCTCTTCTAAAGCAGCTAAATCAAGGCTTGAGTTCACGCCGCCTGTCCCTGTGGTCACGGCTGGAGGAGCCTGCGACATCCCCTGCAAACGTGCCCAACTGAGCCTCAGTTCTCCATGGAAAGGTTCAAGGTGGCAGCTAGGACAGGAAGCCATCTACCTAAGGGGGGTGCTCCACCGAGTGGAAGAAGAGTCGCCCTCAACACGGTGCCCAGAGGCTAAGGTGGGGAGACAGGCTCACGGTCCCATAGGACACCCCAGGACGTTCAATGTGCCAGTGTCCAAAGAGAATTCCCAGGAAGGGGCTGTGGGAGAAGGTGTTTCCACAACAGCAGGAAAAGGCCAGCGCTGCCTGGACGCGCCCTGGACGCCACTGCCTCCCTGTCCCCCACAGCCCTTTGCTTCTGCCCCGCCCCTCCTCGCCCTGCTCTGGTCCTCCCCACTCACTGCCCAGCGCGGCTGATGGGCCGCTGGACCTTGCTGTACTGGGCTGCACGCAGCCTCTGTTTGGCACAACTTGGGGGATCTGGGGTGGCCCCGTCAGCAAAAGCCTGATGGAGAGGGAGGCTCCGGCTCCACAGAGATGGGCAACATCAGAAGAGAACTCTTCCCCAAAGAACCCGCGTGATCAACACCCGCAGCCCTCGGAGAGCTAGCAGTGCTGCAGGACTCCCCTGGAGCTATCCATCTTTCCTCCCAAGATCACCAGCAGCCAAAAAAACGAGATTTCCCTCCCGTGTCTTTCTTATTGTAGGCTTCATCTCATGACTAATGAAGGAAAAATTTGTCTACCTACTCCCTATTAAAGTGTGCAGATTAAATATTCTTACAACTGTAGGTAAAATAATAACAATTCAGAACAGACAGAATACCTCCATGCCCCGAAGCCTACAATTCTGAAGATTGTCTGACAAGTTGCACTGGCTTTCTGGGGTCACCTGGAAACAGTCATCCTTGCAAGGGTCCTGGCACAAAATATATGATCAGCAAACACTTGACACTGGTGATATACACACCTGGAAAGCTGTGGTCAGAGGAAAACAGACCTAGGGAGTCACTACCAAAGTCCACAGTTGTACTCACAGGGGAGAAAGACCCCCTGAATACCGTCTCTGTAGAGGCAAGACTCACACCTGCTCAGGCTACCTGGACGTGGCTACCAGGTGAGCTCTGGATTGGATACTCACCACCTGCCCCACCACCCCCTGTCAAAGCCCTGTACAGTAATTCAGGAACCAAGGGACAGGGGACTTTGTTTAGGACATCTACATTCCTTACCCCTGCCCCTCTCAGCTGCAAGTGACTAGTAATCTACCCCAACTCAATGAAGCAGGAAGGGCTTATGGTAACACCTAGAAGTGGGAGTTTGGAGGCAGATTCAGGCATGGCTGAATCCAGGTGCTCAAGCTCCTCAGGAATTGACTGTCTCGTATGTTGGCAGTCGCCATCATGGCGAAATGGCCACCAACATCCAAGGGTTGTGTCTCACTGGACTGGCTTGGGTCCTGCCATCTCTGAGTCAACTGAAGTAGTTAGAGGAATAGAATAAATTGATTGGACAGGCCTGGGTCAGTGCCTCTGGAGACCAGGTTGGGAATCAGCTACTCTTCAAAGCCCTGGACTGGGCATAGGGTGGACCAGCACTGCCCACAGAACTGGGTGCTGTTTCCAGGCAAAGCACAAGCCTCAGCCGGGCCAGCGGCAAGTTCAAGAAGGGTCCAGCTGCCAAGTGTCCACCTCTCCCACTCCCTGAACTCCACCCTCACCCGCCTCTCCCCAAGCAGCCCACTGAGCTGCTCCTGTCACCTGACATCTCCAAGCTGCTGCTCTGACCCAACACAGAACCCAAAGAGGAGCCTCTGGTTCGCAACTCAGTTTGAGTCTCATCCTGACCTTGCAGCCAATTCATGGCTCTAAAAAGTTGGAAACCCCACGGAATGCCAGGACCTCCCAGGCCTGTACCCCAGTGCCACATTCTGGCTCCTTGTCGGACCCTCCAGGAAAGCTCCTGCCACAGCAGTCCCCGCAGCCGCCCCCCCCCCCGCCCCCGCACAGTTCTGCTGGGATGCTCTGAGCACTGCCCAGAGCGTGGCCATTTCCCAGGTCCTCCCCACTGGTGTGCAGGAAGTCACGGGGAGGCATCTCGGGGGTTAAACAGGGAGCACCAGGTGTGCATTCAGAGGAGTCCGAGGAGGCCGCCGTAGAGCACTGTTTGGGGGTGGAGCCCACCTGGTTTGACCCCCCAGCTCTAACAGCAGAACTGGCCACACTCTCTGTGGTCCTGGTCCAAAATGAAAACTCGGGGTCTTCGTTCAAAAGCAATGAAGAATTTGAAGATGGCAACAGCAGAGCGGACCGCCCGCAGGCCCGCGGAGCTGACCAGTCTCATGGTTTTGGGAGGCCTTCTTAGCACCCCAAGCCTCCAGACTCATTTCCGCAGAGGGGGAAACAGTACTGACTTCTAGAGGCTCCTCAGGTCAAAGTATGGTCCTGATGTGCAGTGGTTAGGGTGGGGCGGGAGTTCCCATTTAGTGGGCAGAAGGGGAAAAGGGGAAGAGCGGGGAAGGGGCAGGAGGCCCCCTAGTGGGAGCGGAAGCCCCATCTCCAGGGGCAACTCCTGGGATGAAGCTGCCCAGGTGCACGCTGTCCCACCCCTGCCCAGGAGCTGCCCCACCTCCACTAGCACCCAGCAGAGGGCAGCATCGCGCAACTCGAGTCCCGCAAAGCCCCAACCGCTGCTCTTTGCTGGGTGTGACCTGGAGCCTGGGAGATTTACTCATAATTCCCCAAAGAAAGTGAAGGAAACCCCCAAGAAATACACGGAAAAGGTGTGTGCCCTGCATGCAGACAGAAGAGGCAGCTCGAGCCATCCCTTTCCCAAGATGGGCATGATTTCCCGGTCATCCCTCTGGCCCAGTACGAGGGAGACTTGTTCAAGTTGTGCAGAACGCGCCAGGGATCTGGTTTACTGCCCTCCTGTCAGCCTGTCCTTACCCTTCAGAGCGCCCATCACCATGCGTCCTGTATTGTGTGTACCCGTGTGAGCTGTTGCTGATATTTCTCTCCCACACGTCCAGAAGGATCAAGAAGGTGCTATTCACTTGTTCTCACCACTTAACTCTCTAATACCCTGGGCCTGGCCTGGCACAGGCCACAAATTCTATTTGTTGGCTGAATGAATAAATTTGCCCAAGGTCGAAGGGCTGATAAAAGGCAGAGCCGGCTTCCACACGAGCCCCTCTGACCCCTCAGTCTGTTCATTCCCACTTTTTCTGGCTGCCAAATATGAGCAAATGTCAGTCACATATAAGATAAAGAAAAGCAGTGTTTTCTTTTTCAGCAATAAAGCTTTGCACTGTTACCATATCAGTATTTCTTAACTACGCAAAAATCACGAGCCTGCCCCACAGAGACAAGCCCCAGTTTCTACTCCCTCTCGGCCTCAGCAGCATTAATAAATAAAGATGCTATAATAAACAGATGCCCCCCGGCACCAAGGCCAAGGGAAGTCCCTGGTGAGGAGAAGCAGGCTGAGGGATCCTGGGAAGCATCAAGGAAGTCCCAGGGCCTGGCGCCCGTCATAGCTCTAAGCGGGGACGCAGGCACAGTGGCCAAGTGATCTGCCCCAGGCCACACAGCTAGTTAGTGGCAAGGTGAACCTCCTATTCCCAGACGAGCTCTTTACAGCTTCTCGTCCCTGCAACCAGATCCTACTCTGTGGCTCAGGAAGATGCCTGCAAACTGCTCCGTGCCTGAGCCGGCACCCCTCCTGACACAGGTGGTGGGCACCTCTTGTTCTTATCTTAGGCTTCTCCTGACTAAGGCCTCAGGCCTAAGTACCTGAGAGGTCCAAGAAACACTCAGAGGGGATTTGGAAAGTGAGACGGAGAAGGGACCGTGGCCAGTAACAGGTGAATTATCTGCCAATGCCACCATGGGTGCCCAGAGCTTTGGCACGCTTGGGAACCCAAGGAGCAGCTCAGAGCAGCCTCAGCTGGGCCCCCGAGTGCAGGGACGCTGGAAGATCTGCATGCCACTCCCTGAGGCCACCTGGGGGGATGCAGGGTGGTGGGGTGGGCATGGGCTATGGTAATTCCCTGGAACGGGTGCAACGTGGACTCCGCTAGCTCAAGTTCTTCACCAAGACACGCAGGTGCTGGCGGTCGGGCGCCAGGCCTGTGTTTCCTGAAGGGGCAGAGGTGGGGGAGGGGAGGGCCATCAGTCAGTAGAGCTGGACCCTCAAAAAAGATGTTGAAGTCCTGATCCTCGCTACCTGTGAATGTGACCTTTTTTGAAACAGTGACTGAGGTCCTTCCAAGAGGGAAATCTTGACAGACACCATCACCGGAGAGAGGCCAGGTGATGGCTGAGCACAGCCTGGAGGCAGCGGGACGCCCAGGGGCCCCTGGGAGCCTCAGCCGTGGAAGAGGCAGGGAGGGTCCTCCTGGAGCCTTCAGAGGGGCAGGGCTGCCGACCCCCAGAGTTTGGACATCTGGCCTGCAGGACTGGGGAGAGGAAACCTCTGCTGCTGTCACCGCTGGTTTGCCGTGCTCCGCTGCAGCAGCCCCCGGACAGGAACACGGCCCCCGGAACCACAACCCCTGATGGCACTTTGTGATCATGACTGTAACAGCCCACATGGTGCCCACAGCCTGAAGGGCAATACGCAGTGTCACATGCTGGGCAGAGCCGGGTCTTGCTGGTATGCCTGTCCCCGTGGCCATCGGCTAAGTGCGCCTCTCTCCTGCATTCAGACACCCAGCTCTGCACAACAGCCTTCACTTCCGCTGTGGCAGAGAATGGCTGACTGCAGCTCCTCCCACAGACACCATTAGCAGAGGGTGCAGAGGTGGGGACCCGTGTGGACATCCCACGGTGACCTCACTGTCTGAGGAACACCATGTGGGTCCTCATTCCCGCTCTCAGTCACTCGTCTTCCTCCCCAGGCCGCCCTCCCCCAGGTGTTGCCTACTGTGCGCCCTTCCTTCAGACTCAGGCAGGAACCCCGCCCAGGCCTCCGTCCAGGACCCAAAGTCCTTCTCATCCTCCACCTGCATCCAGACTCTAATTCACAGATGCACCCCCCCAAAGTGATCTGCCCAGGCAGGCCCCCCTCAAAGGACGGGGAAGCCCAGGAAGCCGGGCTGGAACACCAGGCCTCCCTAGGGGCTGGGGAGGACAAGGCAGGGGCGGCCCAGGTGTTCACGGTTTAATGATCCAACCCCCTGGAGGCAGAGAGGAGGAGGCTGAGACCTGGTCGGGAAGGCAAGGGGGAGGCAGGAGCAGCTAGACCCAGAGCTAGACTTCGGGCCACCCATCCCCCATCATGCTCCGTGGCTGCAGCAGAGGCCTCCGGACCTGCTCCATCCTGGCCGCCACCTCCCTCTCCCCTCACCAGCCAGAGCTCCCAGGTGGACGACTGAGCCCGACTGATGGGCGGTGGAGACACCTGGGGCCTGCGGAAGGAACACGTGGCTTTGCCTTCATTAAAGACAGAACCCGGAGACGGTGGCATGGCTAGTCCCGCAGCAGCCAGGTCAGCCTGCAGGTCAGCACAAGGCACCCTGGGGTCTTTCTAGAGGCCTTCAGCTCTTCCAGGGAGGCAGCAGCAGCCTGGGAGGAAGGAGAGACTCTCCTCACAGCCCACGGCACGGGAGCTTCCTGCGCTGGGCTCCAGAGGACTGTGCCCAAGGGCAGCCAAGAGGCAGAGGCGCCAGGCGGGCGAGGTGACTGGGCCAGCCCCGGGCCTCCTTGCCCTCCTCGCCCGCCTCACCTGCTTGCAGGGCCGTTTCCAAGGAACCAGGTGTCCAGGTGAAGCCCTGTTGACACACAGCATCCACCTGTGGGAGGGGCAGGTTGTCACTGGAGAAGGACTTGAGGCGTCCCCAGAGGGGAGGGGGCTGGACACAGGACCAGTGGGGCTCTTGGCAGATATGATGAAAAGAGTCTCAGAGGCGTGTTCGGGAGGGAGAGGCACATTCTCAGGAGAATGCGGGCCACCTTGGGGGTGAGAAGCCAGGCCTGGGCTGGAGGTCCAATATTTACAGAAGGACAGTGCTAGGGGCCAGTCTGAGGGGGGCCAAGGTGGGGCTGCACATTTCATGCAGGGTTCCCTGCACCTGGATGTGTCCCCTATTTACAAGGGTGTGGGCCAGGAGCCTGTTGCTCAAGGTTCACATTTGTGCTCTCCGCATCTCCAGGGCTCCTGAAGCTCAACGGTTCCTTTAGACTCAGTATCTCTCTCTCTCTATCCTAAATCCCCATCTCAGGGTGAAAGGTCGATGCTTTTCTTTTTAATTTTGTACTTTTTTATTGTGTGGTTGTAAGAGACGTAGATATTCAGGAGCTGCTTCTATAACCATTTGTCCTCAGCAGGCAGGAGGCACCTGTCTCCTCTTTCCTGCTCCAACGCTTCCTTGGAAGGACAGAGAGGCCCGTGTTTGGTCCACTCTGCCTTGTCGCGGCCTGACCAGGAGGACCATCCACAGTCGTGGGCACCAGGCACAACAGTAAGTCCCAAGGCTGGTCGGTGATCACCCACCCTCACTTCCTGCTGCATGGACCGTGTCCATGCCCTGGCCAGGGACGGAGCGGGGCAAAGGTTGGTTTTGGCCTCATGCTCTCCACAGGGATGTGGCCATAGGACTCGGCTTGACCAACGGATTGTGAGTAGAGGTGACAGAGAATCCCCCCCCTCAGGCCCCCCGAGGGACCCAGGGGCCCAGGCCAGCCTCACAGATGCAGAGCAGACAGGGCCAGAAGCGGTGTTGTGTCCCTGGTGTCGCGTGGAGATGTGCACGTCCATTTATCTGGTGGTTAGTGTGGTGACTGTGGGCCTGACCAGCTTGCCCCTGAGGAGCCCCGGGGCTGGAGAAGCTGGGGTGGATGGGCCTCCTTCCCGCAGCACTTCCTTTGGTCCCAGGACAGCCTCTCGCCACCCACCCTGAGGCAGAGGCGCCCCGTGGCCAGAGCAGGCAGAGCCGATTGTCAGGGGTTGGTAACTAGCTGGAGGACGGATCAGGCCTTTCTTCAAAATGACAGGGACAGGAGGTCCAAGATGGCTGCCGTGTGGAAGGGGAGGTCGGGAAGACAGGGCTTCCTGGCCGCTAGGCTTATGTGGCCCAGTGCGCGGAGCCCAGGGACTTCAGGACACACTGTGCACACAAGCCGAGGGCCTGAGAACATCCCCGTGACCCCTCCACACAGAAGGAAGTCACAAGACCAACACGCTTAGGTCTACAAGATCCCTCATGCCAGCTCCGTGGCCATGACACTCCATTTGTGTAAAAGGCCCTTGTCTTGGAGAGCAGTCACCACGTGCTTTGTTTTATCATGTCACAGATTCCCGAGCTTGCAGGGTGCCTCCTGGGAAGCACCAAGTGCAGACCCAGTGGCTTATGGTGACATGGAGGCTGAGAGGCCTCTTCTCCCAGCTCACTCTCAGGCACACTCGGGCCGTCACTGTCACAGACGCTGCTGAGGAGAGTGAGACAGACTGCCAGGCAGTACCCTGGGCACCTGGCAGTAAGACCGAGTCCTCTTCCCTGCAGTTACTATCCCCCCTCAGGCGAGGAAACCTGGCCTGGAGAGGTGAGGTCCCTTGCTCGGGGTACACAGCTTATAAACAGGGGAAAGCAGCCGGGCTCCCGACCCAAGCCCCTGGCTCCAGAATTTCCATCCCTGAGCACCGCACTTGACCCCGGAGGAAGCAACCCCTGGAGGAAGGAGATGTGTCCTGGAGCAGCAGGGGACAGCCTCTCCCTGTAGATAGCGGGGCACAGGGCAGGTCTGCCCTGACGCTGGGGTGCTGTTGGGAAGGGGGACCGGGAGCCGTGCTGAGAGGCCCCAGGAGCCCCCCTGACTCCTCTCCTGCCCTCCTCTCTGCTTCTCCCTGCCTCCCCGCCGGCAGGCGCTTGCCTAACGCAGAAAAATTCAGTAATTGTTCCTCTCCCACCTCTGAGGCCCTCTTCACCCCCCCCTTTCCTTGACCTTCACCCTCCACCTCTCGCTCTTCGATTCACGTAATAAAGTGACTTTTGCAATGTCAGCCATAAATAGATTATGAGAAGAAAATCTTTTGTTTAAACAGAAATTCTAATTTTCCGAGAGGTGGTGAATAAACACTCTGGAATTCATTAGAGATCAGCAAATCTTGTTTGCTTAAAATCATGCTTCAGTTTCCTACATAAGCAAAAATAGCAGCTACAGCGTCCTTGCCGGGAGCTTCCCTGTGTCAGAGAATCGGTGCCAAGAGCTCCTGACCAGGTGGAAGAGCACGGAGCTGCCGAGTGAGCCAAGGCTGCCTGGGCGCAGAGGCTCAGCCAGGCCCTCCTCATCCTTCAGAGAAACGCATTGGCGAGGGGGAGGGTGGCAGGAGGGGCCGAGACTGACTTCACAGTGAGAAACCCGGCTCACAGGGTGCGGCCGTGAGCAAGGTCAACCGCTACCGTGAGGGCAGGAGGGGCGCTCAGAGGGGAGCTCCAGCTGGTATCTTGGGTGAGGAGATGAGAAGGGCCCTTACCTCTTTCCTGGAATGCCCCAGGCCCTGGGAGAGAGTGTGGCAGAGGGTGCCAGCGGGGACTTGTTCCCAAAACATAGAACCCCAATCTTAGGAGAAAAGCATCAAATCCCAGTAGAGGAACATCCTACAAAATACCCAACCAGCATTCCTCAAAACCGTCCAGGTTGTCAAAAACAGGGAAGTCCGGGACCCCGCGGCAGAGGCTGTGAGACTGCACGCTGAGCTTCCAGGTGACTGGTTCCTCCACCCTGGGCCTCATACCTGGCCAGTTTCCTGAGTTTTACAGGGTCTGACCCCCCCAACCCACTCCCAACACATCGGCCTCATCCTCGGGTGGGTAGCATGAGGGGGCGGCCCTTCCAGTCTTCACGTCTAGATTCAACAATCCGGGGACTATCTTCAGGAATGAGAGAACTGTTTCTAGAAGCTTCCTGGCAGTATTCCTCCTCATGGCCCTTTGGTCAGAGAGGATGGTCAGAGGGGATGGTGAGTTTCTCCGCCAATCGCTGCACGAGAGGCGGCCCCCATTGCCTAGACTCACCAGCGTTGCCTGGACCTGCTTTCCTGGGTTGGAGATGAGGTAAGCTTCCCCAGCGCGTGGGTGTTCTCAGCAGGGAGGACCTGGGAAGGGGTGCTGGGTGGGCGCCACGCACCGCCAGTCATCCCAAGCTGGAGTGGGTCCCTGGAGCCAATGGGCCCTGCAGGGTCCAGGGAAGAAACTGTTTAGGCTCCTGGCATTGGTAGTGCATCAAGAGGACTAGAGGAGCTGAGGTTTATTTGAAAGATGGAATCACTAGGATCTTCTGGTGGACCCGAGAGCTTGGTGTAAGAAGTCAGTTCTTCATACAAGTGAGACGTTACATGGCGGTTTTCCTGAATTCAGTTTCCAAGTAACCACACCCCGAGGCACAGAAAGCTCTATGCTCTTAGGAGCATGCGCCCTCAGAGAGGAGCCGACATCCCCTATCGCTAGCATAATAGGAAATCCAATAAGAGTAAGCACCTAATTTACCAGGGATGTTTCCTGTCCCCACCAATGGCTTCAACAAATGCTCCAGTCCTAAGCACTTAGAATCAATTTGGCCCAATTTGGAGTAATTTTTAAAGGAAAAAAAAAAAGCAAACATTGTATTCAATCAATTCCATGTTTAATATAATTATGCCACTTAAGACTTCGATATGATTAAATTTAAAATATAAATGTCTAGGTAGAAAAGTAAAACATAATGGCTTTTATTAAACCAGCTCCAGTCAAAAGCCTCGTTCAGGTTTCCTGTAGTTTCTGTCCGCGTTTCCTGCTGACTTATTCTTCTCACAAACAACTTCTGAAACAATCAAGCCCACCTTCCTCAACGTGGATGTGACCGTCCTGTGGTGTGCAGAACATGATCACGTTTGCTCTGCTCAGAAGGCGAGGCTGTGCCAATTTGTATTATTACCTGGAAAGGAATCCTGTAATGAATAAGCCCCAGACAAATCACGGCTCCCTGTTCATCCGGGCGCTCGCGCTGTCGGCAGCCTTGTAAGTACTCTGAAATTGCTCTGAGCTGTTACTTTGATGTCCTCTGCAGCCCACATTTTGCTATAAACCTTATACTTCATTTGGAGGCAATATAACTCAATTTATCCACAAACTTTTAAAGAAAAGTGAGCCATTTCCCAATGCAAATTACTCCTGAAATGTGAGATGCTATCTCATAAATGCGGCCACTCTAAAATTGATAAGGACTGCGCGCTGGAAATTAGGACACTGCGAATTCAAAGTAACTCGACATGGTAGATGGGGGGTGGCTGTGTTGTTGGTTGTGTCTTCCTTGGGCCCTTCAGAGAGCTGTTGCAAATTTTAATGATTGATAATATCTCGTACGGGCGAGGTGTGGATGCTGTCATAATATGCCAGCAGGATGCATATCGGTTCAGCCTTGTTGAGAGGCACCATGGCAACAGGGATTAGCCTGACCAGGATGCACCTACTAGCATTTGTCAGGACAATTTCACTTGTGGATACAAGACTGGAGACAGCCTCTTGCAAAGAGCCAATAACAGGTGCTCCTCATAGCACCGGCTGCAAGAGGAGCCCTTACCAACAACCTGGGATCCATCAAGGTTAGCATAAACGGTAATGTGCGTAAGCTCAAAAACGACAAGGTAGGGCTACCAGTCTTTCAGACTGTTGAAAGAAGGAATGTCGACAGAGATGACTCAGGTCTGAGTCACCCTGGGTGACGCACCCTCAGTTTCTGTGTGTGGTCAGGGAGGTGTTTGAAGAGGATCTGTGCTATGGGATTGTTATAGTTAAAGCTTTGTCCCAGGGTTTCATAAACTGACTTCCAGACCACTCACGTATAATCGAATCAAGCCTTTATTGAAGCACACGGGTGGTGGCTGACCAGAACATAAAGTTGTTCCCCTGATCAGCCCCGAACAATTGCAAGGGCACTCCTTATAAGCCTGAAAACCGCAAAAGGGATGTTCAGTGCCGCAGTCTGGCTGGGCACAAAATCACGAGCCACTCAAGCAGGAACAAAGTTTATTTTTTTTGAAACTGCCGCCAATGTCCGGTACCGCCCAGGCAGAGATTTTTTCCACCCACGCGGCCTCCTCCCGGACCACAGAGAGAGCTCCTCCCCCGAACTCCCTCCTACTGTACTTCCCCAACCAATGGGAACTCTCCAGGAGTCCTGTAGCCGGCCTAGGTGAACAGCAGGAGTCCAATATCCATATGAATGCAAATCTTAACATAGTCATATCATCTCAATGGCTAGCTGGCCTCACCTTTCGACCAAAAATGCCATGCATCATATACTTGGCTCTTAGCATCTCCCCCCTTCTGTTTAAGTAACAAGCAATCCGGCTAGGGACCGCGCCTGTTAGGTTTGTCCAATTCAACATATGGTTCTTACCCGTCATCAGAAAACTGACTTTTAGGCGTCAGCCTCCTGTCTTAGGTTGATACCACTGCAATTGGATCATACCCATCACTGACTACCGGTCCAGCATATAGCCATACTTGTGGATAGGCCTATGTACCAGTGGGGGGGTGAGGTTCTTTGCCTCACCTCTGTTGGCCCCCAAATTTGGCCTTGGTGCCGGTGGGGGGGTGAGGTTCTTTACCTCACCTCTGTTGGCCCCCAAAATTAGACCATCACTAGTAGAAGGGAGGAGGATACAGAAATGTCATGACACCAAGTCAATTAACGGCTCCTAGGAAAAATTGCATCACTGGTGACACATCAGCAAAGATATGCTAGCACTACCATAATTCGCTGCATCAACA
>NW_026000222.1:4058087-4061741 GCF_001458135.2 Marmota marmota marmota | reverse complement strand
TTGCCGCAGTCTGGCTGGGCACAAAATCACGAGCCACTCAAGCAGGAACAAAGTTTATTTTTTGAAACTGCCGCCAATGTCCGGTACCGCCCGGGCAGAGATTTTTTCCACCCACGCGGCCTCCTCCCGGACCGCGGAGAGAGCTCCTCCCCCGGAACTCCCTCCTACTGTACTTCCCCAACCAATGGGAACTCTCCAGGAGTCCCGTAGCCAGCCTAGGTGAACAGCAGGAGTCCAATATCCATATAAATGCAAATCTTAACATAATCATATCATCTCAATGGCTAGCTGGCGTCACCTTAATGGCTAGCTGGCGTCACCTTTCGACCAAAAATGCCATGCATCATATACTTGGCTCTTAGCAGTTCAGGGGGTCTAGCCAATGCAAGCAAGCCAGGTTACAGAAGCTAGACAGTGCGGTCAAGCGGAGGGAAGCCTAACCAATCACAGTTAGCCCAGTCACCCCAGTTACAGAAACAGAGCCCTGTTACCCTAGTTACAGAAACAATACCCCATTAAGTAGTTCCGTATTCTTAAATGTTTCTATAGCAAAAGGAAGAGAACACCTTGCTCCAGTCATGACTCTTCTACTTGGCATGGTTGTTTTACAGGATGAAGTCATAAAACAAAATGGAGTCACATTTGTTCCTACTATCACCGGATCGCAGGTGCACGGCCGAATGCACAGGGACGTGCTGACGGAGACACTGTGGTTTCCCATTTGACACTGGCCTTTCTAATTTCATTCCTGGAGTTTTGAACTACAAAGCTCATTTTCCAAAGCTGTGAGTGATTGTCCCAGGACAGGTGAAGGCCTGAGGAACGTCCCTCTGCTGCCCAGAGCGGCGACTCTCTCTCCCTTCATACTGACAATGATGATTCTAGAGAAAATTCCACCTCTCAGCGCCTTGACACTGGGACCCTGTCCTTGCCTGGTCCCCGGCTGTCTTTTATCCTTTTTTTCACAGTACAGGGGCTGGAACCCAGGGCCTCGCACGTGCCAGGCAAGTGCTGTCCCCTTGAGCTCCACGCCAGCCCTTTGTCCTTTGTCCTTGAGATGAGACGGAGCATCCCTTCCATGGAGAGGCCTCCCACATCTGTGTCAGAGCCGAAGTCACCCAGTGACCTCTGCCCTGATGGCACGGTGTGCTCTTCCTTCTCTGCCACCTACAGCCAGCATGTGGCTTGTGAAATTAAGCAGGCAGAGCTCCTGGCCTGCGGGGAATAATGGGTGTGGAGTTTTGTTGGTTTTTCTTTTTCCTTCTGTCTCAGGTTTTCAGTGCCTGTCTCTCCTACGCCCAGTTATTTAGCCTCTTTGTGCATCTGTTACTCCATATTAAAAACAGAGCTCCTGCCGTGGGTGAGGTTATTGAGCAACCCTTGTGCTCGTGAGGCACGTGGCACCATGCGGCGCAGCAAGCCCAACTGTCACCCAGCTGCTGTTGCCAGATCCCGCGCCACATGAGGCAGACGCGGCCCCACATTCCTCTTGTCCTGGTGTGCAGGTCCCTGTGTAGCAGGACCTTGTCACTCCTCCCTCCCACACAAGGACCCTCCTCCCTTCCCTTGAATCTGGGCTGGCCTCAAACTTGACCAATGAGATGCCACAGAAGTGACACCAGGTGGTCTCTGAGACCCTGAGTGAGTTCTTCTGGTTTCCACTTTAATCTTTTGGAATACCGCCCTCTAAGGAAGCCAGTCTCACCTAAGCCACCGGAGGAGGATAGGGCACCCCACCAGCACCCGCTTCAGCCACATGTTCAAATGAGGCCACCTCGAGACTCCTGCCCAGGTGGCCCTCTCGCTGAATGGAGCCACTTATGAGCCAGCCCAGGTGAGACCAGCAGAAGAAAATCAGGAGCAATAAAATATCACGGTCATCTCAAACTAAGTTTAAACACCAAATCTTGGGCGGTTGGGTTACCAGCACAGACTGATGCATTTACCACCCTGCCCTCCAGGGTACAGGGCCAGCATTAGTAGATGCTCAGTGAACATTTATTGGGTGGCTGGAGGAGCCCAGGATGAGATAGGTGGGATGAGAGCAGGCAGGCGAGGAAGGAGGCTGTTGGGAGATTGATTCCACAGAGCCCAGGATCAGGTCTTAACAACCAGGAGCTCTTTTTAATTGCTGATTTCATAGACCTTGAGCTTAGGAAGGGAAATGAGACCAGGCGGACTCATCCGGTCACATCAGGACAGCTTGTATCTTTTCTGTAGATAGTAAAAGAACATCCAAATTTCAGATCCAGCTCTCCTGACTCCTTTAGAAACGAAAACGTCCATTAATACATTTCAGGAACCTGCGCTCAACCGGTTATCTTCCTTAAGAGTCAGGTCCACAATTCTGCTTCCCTCCGCCACAGATAAAGAACGCCAGCTGACAATTACTTGAATTCTATGGGAAGTTGAGTTTATCTTTATCGTGTACAACAGAAATCTTAATTTTCCACTTCTGTTAAGCTCTTCTCATTCCTGAGGCAAAACCAGAAGGCGAAAAATCTTCAAAGCTGTTGAATTGTTCACGTCTTCTCGGATTCTAGCTTTAAGATGGAGCTGAGAAGACAGGACAGATTAATTAATTCGAGTGTCGCAACTGTAATTATTTAATTGGCTTTACTCCCCAGATTTTCAATGTTGCAAATTCAGCTGATAGTTAAAATTTGAGAGTTCACGTGACACAAACATTTGTTAATCAATTGGCATAAACCCAAACTTAAAAAAAATATATATTTCCTTAGATTGGTAGGAAGGAAAAAATAAATGGGCCGATTTTTATAGAAAAAAATCTAATAGGTACCATCCAGAGTTTAAGAAAAGTTAATGGCTTCAGCCTTAATGACTTTTATCATCTTTTTTCTTAATTAAAAAAAATTTTTAGTTGAAGGTGGACACAATACTTTTATTTTATTTGTTTTTATGTGGTGCTGAGGACTGAACCCAGTGCTCTGTCACTGGGCCACAACTCCAGCCCCTTTTTTCTTAATTTTAAATGGATAGTGAACTTGTTTTCTTGTGTGTGTGTGTGTGTGTGTATGTGTTCGTGTGTCTGAGTGTGTTTTCTCAAAGGTCATTGCCGCAGTCTGACTGGGCACAAATAACCCAGAGGTCAGGAGCCACTTGTAGGTTCAAACAGGAACTACTTTATTGCCCAAAACCAACGGGAACTCAATGGGAACTCCGCAAAAACTCAAAAGTAGCGAGCACCTGAGGTAGCAGGAGCCGCCTTATTGCCGGAGAGCAGAGGTCTATATACACAACTGAATACACAGCTTGTTTCAATTTAGCATCACCCAGTTACAGCAATCAGTCATTATCTTAATAATTATACCCAGATTAACTTAATTATCATCATCTTAATGGCTCACTGGCGTTACCTCACAAACCACTCCTTCTGGCAAAATGCCAGGCGCCATCTTGACTTGGTTGTGGCTCTCAACAGGTCATCACTTTTTTAAGTTAAACTTGTTAAACCAAAACTTGAGTCAAGGGGTCTGGGCCACAAAGGGCTCATGAAGTCTTTACAGAAAGCAGCCAGGAGAGGGCCAGGTCCTGGGACAGGTTCCTTCCAGCAGCCAGGCTGGAGGTCAGTTAGATCTCTCTCTCCCTCTCTCTCTCCCTCTCTCTCTCCTTCTCTCTCTCCCTCCCTCCCCC
>NW_026000222.1:4042467-4056689 GCF_001458135.2 Marmota marmota marmota | reverse complement strand
TCCTCCTCTCCTCCTCTCTCTCTCCTCCTCTCTCCCTCCTCCTCCTCCTCTCTCCTCCTCCTCTCTCTCTCTCTCCTCCTCTCCCTCCTCCTCTCCTCCTCTCTCTCTCCTCTCTCTCTCCTCTCTCCTCTCTCTCTCCTCTCTCTCTCCTCTCTCTCTCTCTTCCTCCCTCTCCCTCTCCCTCTCCCTCTCCCTCTCCCTCTCCCTTCCTGGGGGAAGGAAGCCATGAGCTGTTACCCTGAGCCTCTGGGGACTGGAGATAAGGGAGGGATCCCACTGGCAGGCAGCCTGTCCAGAGGGAGGACTCCTGAGCTCCTGTGTTAGCAGGGGTGCCAGCAGATGGATGGTGTCCAGGGTTGAGGTGGGATCAGGAATCCAAAATGGTCTCTTACTCTTTGAGCAGACTGCTAAGTGATTCCCCTCCCTCCGTCCTCCAGCTCCTGCAATTAAACTGACTTCTCATAATTTCTCTCTTATCAAACTTCAGATTCATTTACTGTCAGGTCTAGTAAAATCAAATGCTTTTGCATTAAAAATATCATATATAGTGAATCTCCCTACTTTCCACAAAGTATATTATCGTTTTATCCACATAGTAGAGACCAAATATTGATGATAATTATTTCTAGCAAGGAGGAGATTGAGAGTCTTTCTTTTGGCGTTATTCTTTGCGCTATTATAAATGATTCTGTTTTGTGTTTTTTTCCACTGTGCAACCCTCTTCAGTGCCAGCAGCCTTCAGGCAGAGGCCAGGCAATGGTTGGGGCCACAGTTTGCTCTGGCATAGGACACTATGAGAGACCCAGGGGGCGGGCCTGCCATAAATCCAAACCCATGCACCAGTTTTTTAAAAGACCATTTTAAATTCCATGTATCATTTTATAGATACTATAGTCATTATTTCTTTAAAAACTAAATTGCTAAAATATTTTTCCCATTTATCTCCAAGTTTGACCACTGTTTCAAACCTTCTGGCTTTAAAAGCATACAGCAAAGATAAGGGTTTTGGAACCTCCAGCACACTAGATGACCACTGTGGTCACTGAGATGAAATTCCCTGGGGCGGGGTAATGAATGAGACAAGAGGTGGAGGAACAGCCTGGGCAGGTCTGCTTTATCAGAAGATAAGCAGACACAGGCTGGGGGGAGGTAAGCAGGGAGGTGGCTGAGCAGGTCAGACCCAAAGAGGGGACCCATGGGATTGCCCACCTCAAGTGTACTTTCTGAATGGTACGTATTTTTATTTCTTTAAACCACAAGTTGGAAATTCCGAAACATTATATGCTTGACTGTGGATCAGCACAGAGACCCACCTTTTCAGTACTCCGTGTCAAGCACAGTGTTCATGTGGAGGAGCCAAAGATGGCCTCCTTTGTCTTCTAGGTTCTTCGGCTGAGCTACAAATTAAATTGACATAAGGCAAATTAACAGAAGGAGAAAAAAAAATTTCTATTACATCCGTACACACAAGAGTCCCACAAAACAAAAGGTGAGTCTTCAAGGAGAGTCAGGTGATTGGCACTTACACAGCATCTGGGGCTAACGAAAGCACAGGAGCTGGGAGCTTCTGCAGGGTGGTGGGGATGCTGGTTACGGGAAAGTCAGGGTGTTGCCAGAATAAACTCTGGCTGCTCACTGCTCAAAAGCCAATATTTGGGAGAGGAAGCAGGTTTGTGCAAGAGCCGGCATCTTGAGAGGACAGAGGGGCCATCAACCCCAGAGCTCCACCTGGAGGGATTCCAGCCTTACAGTGAGGGAAGGAGGAGCAGGCCAGGGGCTGCAGGTGGAGCAGGGTCCTGGTCACCAGGGCTGTGTCCCCTTTCGGCTCCAGAGCATCTCCGCGGAGCTCCCGCTGCTGGGGGGCGGGGGGGAGGGGTTCCTGTGGTTCCTTTTAGACAGACCGTGCCTTTCTGGAAGTCTCCCAGCAATCCAGATGCTCTGTGTGAGCTGGTGTCCTGAGCTACACTGAGGAGTGGTGTTACCAGGGCGACCAGATGTTCTGGGGCCTGCAAACGTGAAGCAGGATTGTTCGGCAGTTAGCATCTCAGTCACTTAGGTGGGGCTTCTCTGTGGATCTCTCCTGCCAGGGAAGGAAAGGAGGGGCACAAACCTTGCAACAATATTAGGGAGGGGTGGAAGGGCAGGGGGTGGGCAAGAAGTAACTGCCCGGGAAGTCTCCAGAGCAGCGTCCCCCTGTCACAGGGGAGCAGGAGCCAGGTCAGGGTGGGGAGCTCAGTGCTCACCTGCACACTGTCTTCTGGCCTTTTTGAGTTTTATACCTTGTGCATATTTTGCTTTTTCATAAATAAGCGTGTTTTAAATGCAAGTGAGCAGGACTCGGAAGACCTCACAGCGTTACTTCTTCCCCACACGCAGCTCTCCCGCCTGCTGGCTGCAACCCGTGTTCCCCGAGTGGAGCGGTCACTGCCTGGCGTTGTCTGGGGCCTGGGGGAACCTCCGGGAAGGAGACAGAGTCCCTGCCGGGTGGCCCCTGGATTCTGGCAGTGCAGGACAGACAATCAGTAGACAGTCAATATATGGCTGCAGGTGATACCGAGAAGGACAGGCAGACAGGGAGACCCAGAGGCTTAGGAGGGATATGGGGAGGACTGTGTGTGGTTTTTTGCAAAGGGCACCCAAGAAAGTCCTAACAAGAGCGTGGCATTTGAGCTGAGACCTCAAAGAAGGGGAGCCAGTCTTAGAGTTACCTGGGGGAGGGGAACAGCAAGGGCCTCACGTGAGACCCACCGGCCGAGCCAGAGCCAACCTGAGGACACGTGCCTGGTTCTTCGTACCCCACAGGAAGGATTTTGTGGGCTTATGAGAAAAGGAAAGAAAGAACACTCAAAAAAGAGTGGGTCCCCTCAGAGCACAGGGAGAGCACACTTTCTTTTTATTGAGGGTCCCAGGGAAGTTTCCAGAGAGTCCCACCCAGGTCCACCTCCTGACTTTTGACTGGCAGCAGGATTGCGTCACACTTTCAAGTCCCCACTGCACAGGGTCTTGCCCCAAGGAGCCGAGATTTTACTTACAATGGCATGCTGAATATCCAAAGGCCACTCAGGTCACCTTGGCCCAATGTGATTGGTTCTGATTAAAACTTGTTCTTATAGATTTTTATGCTTAGGGGACTTTACATCTAATTATCCTGTCTCCCTGGAATCTGGTCTGTGTCAAGTTCACAAAAGTCTGCCCTTCAGGATAATGCAGTTCTTATCAGCAGGGGAAGGTCTTTGGGTCTGCATTTTCCTGCAGATAACAGGTTGTTTGCTGAGGAACTGTAACATATCCCATTGACTTCAGCCAGGCAAGGCCCCAGAGCACTCAGGTAAATTGCTTTTAAAAGAAAGTATGTGGGGCATCAGCACAGTGGGCCCAGGCAACAGAATTATCCCTTTAACCTCCTGTTAATCTCGTGTCTGTCTGCTACCTTTCTAGTGCAAAGGTCCAGGGGCAGCAATAAGGCTGTTATGCCCCTGGAGCAGCAGGGGGATTGGTGATCTGGTGATAAATGAGCAAGAAGGAAAGTGGAGGGCACGGAGCCAAAGAGGGGGTGTGGGGCCCCCAGAGTGGGATTTCATACACCACTCCAAGGACAGCGTGAGGCTGGCTGATGCCTTGGTGCAGCACCCAGCACAGAAAGATGCTCCTGCTGTTGGCTTTTAATCTCAAACGCAGTGTGTCATTGTGTTAGGGGAAACTCCCTTTAACCACGGCTTTTCTACTTTTATGAAAAGGGGGCGTAGGATCATTTTTTTTTCATTTTCTGCTTCAATTATTAATGTTTTAAAGCATTTTCTCTCATTTAGTGATAAATCACCTTCAGAACAAAGCCCTTTGGTCTTGGTGACTTTCCTCTAATGAGTTGTTTTATGCCGGCTGGTGAAATTTTATCAGCGACATCCGCATCTATCATTGCAAGTACTATTGATCTGCAATATTTTTCAGAAATAGGATTTTTCATGGTTCTAGAATATTCTATTATGAGAAGCTACCATAATCATTTAGCCAAGTTTCTGGAATGGAATAGTAGATGAGGGTTTGCTTTAATGGTCTCCTTCCCTCCCACACAAATGGGATCAAAAAGATAAATAGTAGCTCACCTCCCACTTTCTAGAGCATCCATCTGGTTTTCCCCTCGAGACCAGGTGAGTGTTCATCGCATGCACTGACCTGTGGTCTTGCAGGTGAAGCAGCTCGTGCCCAGCCATGGGTCCCAAGTGTGCGGCCTCCCGTTTCTGTTGGCCAACCCATCTCTGTCTGCCAAGGCCCCTGTGGTCTGGGCTTTCCAGGGGCTCCCAGGGGTGGAAGCTCCCCGACAGCAGAGGGAAGCTCTTCTCGGGTCCAGGCAGTGCCCACAGCTTGGCCCTCTGGGCACTGGGAGCCTGCTGACCCTGACCGTGTACAGTGGCTGTTGGGGTGAAGTTGGGATCCATCACAAGACAGGCTTCTGGGGGACCTTGGAGACCCCTGGCCACCTCAGCAGTCCTCTCCTGCCCGGTGGCCTCCTCTGAGGCTGTCACGTCCTCCCTCTGCCCTTCTGTCCCACGCAGCCCACACCCAGCCTCTGCTTCGGAGTCGCCCCACCCCTCACTACCTGGACGGAAAGAGGAGCCTGGGAGAGCTGAGGGCCAGTGCAGCGGGTGGGTTTGGCCAGTGCTGAGGTCAAAGGGCAGGAGGTCAGCAGTGGGGCTCTCCTCCTTCCCTGCGTGGCCCCCAACGAGGCCCGGCTCCTGCAGCACCCATCCACCCAGCTGCCCCTCTGTGCTGGCAGGCCCAAGAGGGGGGACCCTCCGGCCCTCGCCAGCCGGGCTCCCACGTCCCCTGCTGGCTTCAGGTCCCCGGTGGAGCGGGCCCTGCTCTCCTGCCAGGAGCCTGCCGGGCCTCGCGACTGCCTGTCCTCGCCTCAGCGCCCTCCACCCTGCCGCGGCCAGGGCATCAGAACCAGGCAGCAGCCTCCGCCCTCATGCCTCCTGGTGGCCCCAGGAGGGTCCACGCATGGAGCTTCCTTCCTGCTTCCTGTGTGTCTCCTGTTGTCCCCACAGATGGTGGGAGTCATTAGTGGGGGCCTTCCCCAGGGAACAGGTGGCCTACACCGTGTCTGTGCAACTTATAAAGAAACGTCCCTTCCGCAGGAGGCTGTGCTTCTCTGACAGGAATCTGCGATAATATACTCACTGTCTTGTAGCTAGAAAACTGTCAGATAAATCCACAAATCAACAGTGACTGTGCTGTGAAGGCCAGGCGCCTCCTTCATGGGATCCTTGTGCAGTGCACAGCCTGAACTCCTAGGCCCTGCCTTCCTGGCTTGTGTGTGTCTACGATACACACGTCCTTCCCAGCTCTCTGCTCATGCCAAAGCGCTGAGCATTGGCGAGGCTATCTTGGGAGGGACTCTAGGGACAAATGGTCAAAGCCAATGTCTTGCTGGAGAAATTGGGGCCCACCTATTCCCTCCCAGGGGTGATAATTTCCTGATTCAGCCTTAAGAGGTGCACTGCTCCTGGGGGGACATGCCAAAAGGAGACGTTGAAATGGGTTGACCTAAATATCCCCAATACATTTTCTCCTCTACACCTTAGAGGCTTCTTATCTGGGTCCTCACGAGTTGGGGAACTTCTCCTTCACCCCCTTTTACAGGTAAAGAGACTGAGGCCCCAAGACTCAGCAGCCCCTACCCACCATTTATGATTCCTCTTTCTGAATGGCCAAGTTAATCTTTTGCCCTTTTTTAAAAACTAGAGTTAATTTTCTTTCACTGTTTTTTAGGATCCTTCTGTTTTGAGGATAGGACCATTCGTCTGCTATTTATGGTCCTAGTATTTTTTCATTGACTTTAATGTTTTTTATTTGTGTCTCTTCCTGCCTCCAACAGCTCAGTCGGTTGGTCCACAGGAGTCTCAAGGGCGTGGGAGACGTGTCTACAGGACAGGCTGCCCCTACTTTGTGTTTTTTCTAAGGTGATGACCCGACATTTTTTGCCACCCAAATGCCTGGGGTGTGAGCTTGCACGTGGGTTTTGCTTAGGGAGAATTTTCACCCTGCAGTCAGAAGCCATTTAAGAAATAAACGCAGGAAGGTAACCTTTAACGACAGTGGCGCTGGCGAGAGGAGACACAGGGTTCAGGAAGGGCCCAGGCCGGATCCCGAAAGCTCTTGTTAAAATCCAATCATCCTCTGCCCTGAGCATGAGTAGGAAGCGCCTGCAGGGAACAGCAACTCAGGAAAGGTTAATGGCCTCCTGTGCCGAGACCAAGCGGGTCTGTCTCGGCTCCAGCGTCCTCAGACCTCGTGTCTGCTGAAGCTGTTTTTCCTTTCTGATAATCAGGAGAAAAATTGATTACCGAAATTATAATTAAGAGCTGGGGAAATATGCAACAATTTGGCTGCTTCATTTAACACATATTTCAGGTTAATTGCCTGATTTTCCTAATGAAGATATTTGCATGAATATTTTCAGTGGCGATATTCAACTTATTGTGTAATGAACACTCTGCTAGGCAGAGGACTCCGCTTTCTGTTGAATTTAGGACACAGCAAAGCCAGAACCCTCGGTGGGACGTCCAAGACTGCTTCATGGTAAAGGTCAAGATTTTAATTAGTGACCTGGCCCTCCCCGCCTCCATTCTGCTTAGTAGATCCTGTAACTGGGTCCTTTTCTAACTTTAGGGAAGATTCCAAAGAAAATAGAAAATCAACCTTTCACCCCACCTTTCTTTCTCTCTTTTTTTTTTCTTTTTGGCACTGGGGATTGAACCCAAGGGTGTTCTACCACTGAGTTATACCCCTAGCCCTTTTTCTTCTTTATTTTGGGACAGGGTTTTGCTAAGTTGCTGCATGTGGCCTCAAACATGTGATCCTCCTCCCTCGGCCTCCCCAGTTGCCAGGATTCCAGGTGTGATCACTATGCTGGGTTATACTTCCCACTCTTTTAAAAAGTCTATTACAGAGGATTTCATCTGTACATATCCAGTTCTCCTTCCCACAGATAATCAAAGCATGTTTATATTTTTTTAAATAAACATGACCCTATAAAATTACACATAAGAAACTTTTTTAAAAACACAAAGAAAATTAAACTTACCCATACTTCTACTACTTATCGGTAACCTCTGCTAAACTTTTGAGTTGTTCTACCTAACTATTTTTATTTTACATAAATATACTTTTGGATTATACTACCTATGGGTTTTTTTTTTTCCTGAATAATGAATTGCAAACACATTTTCACCAGTAAACATTTTTCTACCACTGTGGAAAGGTACGGTGTTTTTCACGGTGAATGGGCCACAGCTTATTTAAGTGATCCCCTTTTGTTGGACACTTAGGTTGAAACGAAACATTCGCTATTGTAAGGAGCAGACAGTGAACATTCCTGAAGCTCTTCGAGCCCATCTGAGTCTTTCTTAATATACTAAATGATAATAGATGTCGTCAAATGCAACCGTTGAAACACATCACTTGGCCCTGCCAGCAGGGTGGGGTTCTGCTCCTCGTCCTGCATTCACAGCAGCACCGGGGACCCTGCTCTCCTCTGAAAATGAGAGCTAAAAATGTCACCTCTTGGTGGATTTAATCTGCCTTTCCTGAGTTCCTCGTGCAACGGTGATTATTCACCCACCATTTATGATTCCTCTTTCTGAACAGCCAAGTTAATCTTTTGCCCCTTTTTTAAAAACTAGAGTTAATTTTCTTTCACTGTTTTTTAGGATCCTTCTCTTTTGAGGATAGGACCATTCGTCTGCTATTTATGGTCCTAGTATTTTTTCATTGACTTTAATGTTTTTTATTTGTGCAAGAATTAAATGGTTGCCTAGTGTTTGGCGCGCGTATTCTGAGTGAGCAAGGACTGGCGGGCAGTGGAGGTGCCGCCCAGCCGCTGGCCGGTGTGCTCACAGGCCAGGTCACCTCCTGTCCTCGTGCTTTGCTAGTGTTGACGCCTGCTCTTTATAGATGGGGAAACAGGGTGGGGTGGGGTGGGAGCGGGTTTGGAGGGCTTAAGTCCACGCTCAAGTCGCTCAGCCAGGGAGGGACAGAGCCAGGATTTCAACCAGGCCATCTCCAGGGCCGGGACCTGCCTGTTGCTACGGGGTTATGAAGTTCAGGTTCCAGTCAGCTCACCCTGCAGGACCTGGTGCCAGTTAGGCACGCCTGGCGCTGGGGACAGAAAATCCAGCCTCAATTGCTCAAGCAAGTAGGATTTTCCGTAAAGGGATGTTTAACCCTTGCTGTGTGTGACATGGACGGTGACATGGGGGTGAACATTTTGTCTAAACCTAGAGGCGTCTTAGATGGCGCCCACTGGTGAAGGGTTCTAATGCCATCGCACCACTTTGGCCAGGCCCGGGGCTGTAGGCCAGAGAACAGGAGCATCGCAGTGATTGACACCCGCCCAGCCTGCTCAACCCAAGGTGAACAGTCCACCGACAGCCCCGCTCAGGGACAAGTGCCCCAGAATAACAGGGGTGACAGCCAGCATCTCATTGGGGATTCTTCTTCCTGCCCAGGAGAATGTCAGCCACCCTCACATTTAAAGTCTCAAATAATTAGTGAAGAACAAAACACAAATGTTCAGAAATATATTCACAAAAGCGAAGCCCCTGATGGATCTAGTTCACCTGAGCTCTGGAACGAGGCAAAGGAAAGATGGGTTATTTAAGAGGGGACATCAAAGGCAGGGATAAGGTTGTCAGGGCGCAGCAGTCTTGCTTCCTGGTGTCTAGTAGGCAGCAGGTTGATGGGCATCTTCTCGGGTCACACCCACCTCAGGTGCTGCGGGGGATCTGGCTGAGCTTGAGGGGGAAGTTCACCTGCATCAGGCGGTCAAACCCTGTGGGGGGTGCCACGGGGAGTTCCCAGTGCCAGACCTGTCCCCTCACTAGGCCACAATGCACCACACAGTCCACAACAGCCCATGGACGTCTGGTGACACGAGAAACCTCTGCTGAGGCCCGAGACCCATTGGGAGGGAATTTGGACGTTCAGTGGCTTCGCTTTGTTTCAGGTAGAAGATGACACTGAGGGTGGACCTGGGAGCCTGAAGGCCAGGGGACACCACTGGTGTCCTGGGGGAGGTGGGCCCCAGGTGCAGAGGGGAGAGTGGACGGAGAGCAGGGCTCTGGTGGGCCTCTGGCCCTGGGCCAGGCTGAGGCCCTCTGTGTGGATCTGGGAAACGTCAGGAGGCCTCAGAAGGCCCAGTGTGGCTCCTTTAAGTGCAGGGAGCGGTCTGAATTGTGGGGAAACTTGCAAAATGTCCAACATCGAACGTGGGCTGCGGCTCAGAGGGTGGCATTGCGTCAGTGTCAGGACCTGGTGCTTCCTGAGCTGCGTCACTGCCGTGTGACCGTGGGGTGCGTCTCTGTCCCAGGGCACACACGCTGAGACATTTGTCAGCGACAGGATGCCTGCGCCTTTCTTCTAACTCAGGCCAAAGAAGACACCCAGAGGTGGGCATGGCAGGTCAGCACGTGTCCAGGGCCACAGAAGATCTGGGGACCCCGAAGCAGCTGCAGGCTTCTATTCTGTCAGGAGAATTCCGTTTTCCCAGGATGAAGCCTTCGGTCCTATGGGGCTAGCCGGCACCTAACACGCTATCGGTGGTGGGAACTGGTTGATTGCAAACCCAAGGAGCAGTCTCCCTTCCCTCTGGGAAACTCGCCCAGCCCCATCCTCAGCAGGTGGCTTGGTGAGACTGATCCTGCCTCAGTCAGGGGTGGGACCAGGGGCTTGAATTAGTGGGTACAGCTCAGGGTGCGACCCAAGGGCTAGGTCCAGGTGGGAGCCCTGAGAGATGGCAGCCCCAGCCTAGGGGCTGGAGGAGGGTGGAGGGAACTTGGGCTCAGGAGGGGTCAGCTTGAGGGAATGGCTGAAACCGGGAGAAGCAGAGTCAGTGGGGAAGATGGCAAGGTCCTCTGAGACCCCAAACAAAGCAGACTGGAGGCCAGAACTGCGGGCACCTTGTGGCAGCTAAGCTCACACCCCCTCTTATCCAGTCAGGTGAGACTAGGAAGGCTTCCTCCTGCCCACGCCAGGTGGGGGCCACTTTCCTGGAAATGCTTGTCCCTGCAGGCTCACCATCCCCTTGGGAAGCCCAGGCTGGCCCCTGAGGCCACCAAGACCTTGGAGCTCCCATCCCCAGGTCCCAGCTGAGGGAGGACACAAAAGACCTTCCTTCCATCCCCCCTGACGCTCTGCAGGAGTTCCGCCAGGCCCCTGAATGAAGAAGGGACCGGGCAGTGAACCCAGGGAGAACCGCCCGTGCTTTGTGGAACATCCCCTCGGCCACCGGCAGAAGTTCTGGGTCAGCTCGTACCAGGGAGCTGCTGGTCTCTGACGTGTTGTCGAGACAAGACTTTGGAGCAGCCTGAAGACTACCCGGGGCTAAGTGAGGGGTAGATGGAAAACACAGGAGGCCTGGGAGCCACACAGAGAGCACGGGGTCTGCAGACCACTGTCACGGAGGGCACCGCTCTGCCTAACAGACGCTGCTTTGAATGAATGGATCAGGTTCAGGGTAGACACAGCAGGACCAAGAGTCCTGTGCTAACAACTTAGGATGTCGCACACACTGCTGAGAAGCCTGTGAAACACGGGGCCATCTCTCCATGGGGAAGGCCCACCAACGTCAGGGGGGTCGAACCCAGGGCGTTGAACCCCTGAGCTACACCCCCTATCCCTTTTAATTTTTACTTTTGAGATTCTGTATGTAAATAAAAATCTGGCCTTGAACTTGCTACCCCCCTGTCATCCCCCACGTCTCTGGGATCACAGGCGTGCACCACTGGGCTCGGCTATGTCGATATCTGTTTTAAAGGACAAACCATCTTCCCTTGTGGTGGAAAAAGAATTGGAATATCAGAGAACACATTCCCTGTAAGGATCTAGCTTCACATAGCAAAGATGTATCCAGTACATTGTGTTTGCAAATCCTGTTCTTGTGTGATGATATGGACCAAGCTTGTCTTCTGGGGACTGGAATAGGGTCCATCTTGAACAAGAAGGGGACACAAGTGAAAAATTCCACCTGGATTGCAGAGAAGCCACTGGCTGCCACACTTGCAGAACTACGACATGTATGTGTGTGAAGGCTCCCAGGCTCCCACCTAGCTGGTTGGTGACCAGGACAGGAAGGCCCGAGCACACCCAGGGACTCCGGTTTGGTTCATTAAGCAGGAGGAGGATGGTATAGAAATCAATACTCGGTTCCTTTCTTAAAAGCCAGATGCACCGAGTTCTGCAAAGGCCCTCTGAGCTTTAGATTGACATGCTCTTGAAAACGAGCCAATTTGTCATCTTGCAGCCTCACCTGGCCTCTTCATTTCCTTCTGGATTGGAAAAACAGAGCCAGTGGCTGCATCACTCAAGGTTAGGAAATCAATAACGAGCTGCTTATTGATAGGTGCACACTGCTCAGCAGACTGACAAATCACAAGGACTTCAGAAAAGAGTGCTGCGTCTCTAAGAGCAACAGCCACACGAGCCCAGCCGCCAGCTCCCTGCAGCCTGTCCACCAAGATTCTTGGTAAGTCCATGGTATCTAACTGGGATGGGTAACTGAGCCCTTGGTTTCACTCTGAGGAATGTCTGAGGCATTCATCAACATCCAGGTGAGAAGGACGAAGACAGAGCATCACACCTGATCTTGGAAGCACATTCCAACACTCCTGTCCATCTGGGTAAAACGACGGCCATTATACCACGGATGGAAAGCCCTGGGGAGGCAGTGTCAGGCCCACCCACCCTGGGTCCCCAGCACCAGCCTCCACCCCTCCACTTGCCCTCCACTGGGCTGGCTTAGACTATTGAGTTTCTAGAGTTTTCTCCTTCCACTACCTGGTATGGTAACCAAAACCCAACGCACACTCCAAAAACGTTAGTTATTGACTTGTGACTATAGCAGCTACGAGGATCAGGCTGCACACTGGAGGGGGCAGCCGTCACGACCTACCGCTTTAGTTTGATGAATCCTTTCCTCTCTCTGGGCCTCAGTTTCCCCTTCTATAAAACACAAATGCTACATCAGCTGATCGGGAAGCCCTTTCTTTTTTTTCCCCACAATAATTTTTTACTTGTTCTTTTTAGTTATACATAACATTAGGATTCATTTTGACATAATTATAAAAGCATGGAATATAATTTGCTCTAATTCAGGCCCCAGTCCTTCCCTTTCCCTCCCCTCCTCTCTCTCCCTGTTTTGGGAAGCCCCTTCAGCTACGGCCGATAGCACTCAATGCCAGCACTACCTGAAGCACACAAGGCATGCAGGATGCAGAGGAACAGGGATCACTGTCCCCCACCCCTGCCTTGATGCTCCGGACTGACCCGGGCCCAGGACACACTCTACCACTGAGCTCCACCCCGGCCCACACTGATTCTTAATGACACTGACTTTAACACAAACTAGAAGGCTCAACACCAGATCCAGTCTCCACTTTGGAATAGAAATCACCATTTGTGAGGCAGAGAGGAAGGATGGACGGGTACAACTGGCAGCCAGAGCCACTCTGCTGACAGTGAGCCTTGGGGCACTGTCCTCTGTGTCTTGCTCCCTCTAAGGAAACCAAAATACTGATTCAGAAACCACTGAGGGACCAGGAAGTCCTGGGTGCTTTGTGCACCCCACAGACCCAATTAACTATTCACTGTTAGCAACCTAATCATAAAAGGAATGCCTTTCTGGAGATCTCTGCATTAATTACCATCAGCGGAGAGGCATTATCTATATTTACATAATAGCTTCCCAGGTTTTGCTGGTTGCAAGTCAAGCTAACAAATTTGTAGCTATTAAGGAGCACAAATTGCTCTGGTATATTTTAAATGGAAATCTTGCCTGTTTAGAAAAGTCGCTAGAACCCAGAGCAATTAGTGCCCGATAATTTGTTAATGTTGGAAATGCAACAAAGATACAGTTTGGAACATCTTAAGTGAAAAGGAGTAAGTGGGGAAACCGGCTTGGATGTACTCATACAGTTGTCTAGTCTGCACAGTGCCAGAGCTCCTGTATGTCTTCAGCGGGGACAGATGAAGCTCACATCCTTACCTTTGCCACTTGCTTGCTCTGCATGGCTGCTATGATTGCTAATTATGCATAATGGAGGGTACAACTGGCAGCTGGAGCCACTCTGCTGACAGGGAGAGAACATACCTGGGAAGGCTGGTTGGGAGACCTGCTTAGCACCTGTGTCCCAGGAGGGTCACCCCACACCATGTCCAAGCTCTTGCAAGTTCTGAGATGTGATTTGACCAAACCTGGAAAGGTCTCACGCTCACGAGGTCCAGAGAAGCTGGTCTAGTGATGGGTAACAACCACTGATCTCTGCCCAGAGCCCTTCTTGCCTAGAAAGAGCATCTCCCCTGCACTGAGAGCAGTGCTCCTCCCACCTGAGGATGCTTCAGAGCCGCCCAGAGGGCTCACTGACCAGATTCTAGACAGAACCTCCAACGCAGGGCCAAGGATGCCCTGACCCTAATCCTGTCCCTAATTGTGACGCTGACCCAGACTCTTGACCCTAACCCAGGGGCCACATGTGGAGGATCAGTGAGGGGGGAAGTGGTCCTTGGGAAAGGCCACCAATAGTCACCTCCAGAGAAGGTCATGTGACCCACAGGAGGCTTTCCAGGGATTGCTCTCCATTCTTTTCTTTACTCACAGAAAACCTGAGTCTGGGAGCTGGTCCAGCTCTGGACAAAGCTGACACAGGGAATGAAGGCACCGCGTGGGGAGCAGACCCCGGGGAAAGGAAGAGCCTGGCTCCAGCCCCCAACACCTGTCCTTTGCAAGTTTTGACACCAACTAACAAGCCACCCTTCTTGCCTAAGCTAGTTCACATTGGATTTCTGTCACTCATACCCAAGACAGTTCTGGCCACTGCAGAGCCACAAACCAGAACACAACTTCATAATCGGGCCCCAAGTGATGGCATGGCTGGTGCAGTTGTCTCTTGTTGAAGGTGGTGAGGCAGAGGAGTGGAAAGAGCAAGAGCTTAGGTAGTGCCCTCAAATAAAATACAGCTAAATAACGAATAATTTCATAGGAGACCGTGGGGCAGGCTCAAGATGGCAATAATTAGCTCCCTCACCGAGACTTCCGGTCGGCTATGTTTTCACTGTCTTCAAGGTCATAAACATCTGCGTGTGAGCATGCACTCAATTCTGTAACCTGTTGTCAATGTGCCTTCTTTAGCCTGAAAATATATATATATATATATATATATATATATATA
>NW_026000222.1:4020989-4042179 GCF_001458135.2 Marmota marmota marmota | reverse complement strand
ATCCCAAATGTTGCACTGAAAATAATCATTTGTGAAAAGGTTGCTTCTTTAACAAATGGTGCTGGGAAAACTGGAAATCCATATTCAGCAAAATAAAATTAGACTACTATCTCTCACCAGGCGCAAACCTCAACGTGAAGTGGATCAAGAACCTAGGAATTAGACCAGAGACCCTGAAACTAATAGGAAAAAAGGTAGGCCTAAATCTTTGCCATGTCAGATTGGGTCCTAACTTCCTTACCCAGACTCCTAAAGTATAAGAAATAAAACCAAGAATTAATAAATGGGATGGATTCAAACTAAAAAGCTTCTTCTCAATAAAGGAAACAACCAATAACTCGAAGAGAGAGCCCACAGAGTGGGAGAACATCTTTACTACATACACGTCAGATAGAGCACTAATTTCCAGGATATGAAAAGAACTCAAAAAACTTAACACCAAAAAAATAAACAACCCAATCAATAAATGGGCTAAGGAACTGAACAGACTCTTCTCAAAAGAAGAAATACAATCGATCAATAAATACATGAGACAATGTTCAACTTCTCTAGTAGTTAAGAACTGCAAATCCAAACAACTCTAAGCTGTCATCTCACTCCAGTCAGAATGGCAGTTATCAAGAATATAAGCAATAATAAGTGTTGGGGGGAAAGGCACACTCATACATTGCTGGTGGCACTACAAATTGGTGCAATCACTATGGAAAGCAATATGGAAATTCCTTGGAAGAGTGGGAATGAAACCACCATTTGACACAGCTATCCCACTCCTCGGTTTATACACAAAGGACTTAAAATCAGCATACTACAGGTACACATCCACATCAATGTTCATAGCAGCTTAATTCACAATAGCTAAACTGTGGAACCAACCTAGATGCCCTTCAACAGATGAATGGATAAAGAAACTGTGATATATATAAACAATGGGATATTACTCAGCATTAAAAGAGGATAAAATTAAGGCATTTGCAGATAAATGGATAGAGTTGGAGAATATCAAGCTAAGTGAAGTAAGCCAATCCTAAAAAACCAAAGGCCAAATATTCTCTCTGATAAGCGGATGCTGATCCATAATTGGGGGGGTGGGGGGCAGGGAAGAAAAGAGGAACATTGGGCAAAGGGGGAAATAGGGGAGGGGAGGGGCATGGGGGCAAGAAAGATGGTGGAATGAGATGGACATCGTTACCCTAGGTACATGTATGACTGCACATACGGTGTGACTCTACATCATGTACAACCGGAGAAATGAAAAGTTGTGCTCCATCTGTGTACAATGAATAGAAGTGTATTCTGCTGTCATGTATAACTAATCAGAATTTAAAAATCACATTATTTATGTGAAATTCAAATACCTGCACACCCAGATTTTAATCATCAAGTCTGGCACCCCTAGCTTAGGAGCAAGGTCCACATGGGTTGGCCTCTCTGCTCGGTCGCTTACTATGAACCTACATTTCCCAGGTTCCCCAACAGGCTGGTCTGGTCAAACCACAGTGACTGGCAGGGGGGAGGGAGAAGCCAGGGAGTTTCTGGGCCTTCTTTTGCAGTGGCTGCCCACCCTCCAGGGTTCCAGTTTCTGCTGGGCAGCCCTGCACAGACCCAGGGCTCCAGAGGTACATGCCCCAATTGTTGCCTCCCGGGTCATTCTGTTTAGGACTGTCTCCGTGCAACCAAATCTCATGTTCTGTGCTCCTGGGTCTGGCATCTTTTGGCTGGTGTGGTGCATTCAAGACCCATCCACAACATCACATTTATCAGCAGTTGGTTCCTTTTCGTTACTGCGTAGTGTTATATTGTCTGATTGCATCACTTTAAAAATCATTCCCGTAATGCCAGAGACTTGGGTTGTTTCCAGTTTGGAACTGCCCTGATGAAGTGACGAGAGCACTGGTGTACATGTCTTTGCACGAACACATCTTCATGTCTCAGGTCAATATCCAGGGGTGAAACAGGTTGGCCATAAGTCAGGGCAGTGCTTAGTTTAGCTCTTCTAGACCTTTCTCTAAAGAGCTTCACCAGGAAACCACACATGAGTGCTGAACTTCAGTTAGGAGGAAGTGAGTCTCCTGTGGGCCCACCACTCAGCAGCACTGAGATCCTCCCTGCCCTGGGCTTCTGGGCTCCTCCTGTAATGCCTGCTGGTGTTTGTAAAACAGAATCCTCCAGAATTAGGTGTGCAGAAGGTGGCTGAGTGGGCAAGTCCTCCTCTTTCCAGAGGCTGTAGAGGTCGGAGGCAGTTACTCCCACCACAGTGTTACACTAATGTGTTTAGGTGACATGATTTGGGAGGGGCCATGAAGCTGGCCTATTCCTGCTCAATGCCAGGAGCTCTAGCTTGGAGAGTGACCGTGGGAGGGGCCTTTCCAGCAGGGTATGAAGCCCAGTGCCATCTGAGTCCACAGGACGGCCTGGGTGGTGCACTTGCTCTCCCTGTGACTCACAGAAGATGTACATAAACAGGAAAACAGCCCTGAGCCCCAGGACAAGGACCAAGGAAAGATAATAAACAACAGGACATCGTGGTTTTCAGATTCTCTCTAGCTTGGAAATGACCAAAAAAAAAAACTCAAATGCTCATAGACAAAAGAAGAGGGGCATTTGGGACTCACTTCATGGAAGACAGGCAAGACTGAAGGAGAGACTCAAAGGACAGACACCCTTAGCTCCTGCCAGCCTGCTTTCCTTCCACGGCTGTGTTCTGGGCAGGCTTTGCTCCAGGGTCCAGGCTTGGCCACCTGAGCTGGAGAAGAAACAAAGCCCTGGGGTTGGGTCTCATTGGCCAGGCCTAGGTCATGTGCTCATCCTTGAGCCAATCAGAGTCCGGAGGACAAATAGGCTGATTGGCAGGGCCTGGGTCCCATGCTCCTCTCTGGATCATGTGGGCTGGTCTCAGTTGTACAAAAGCTCTAGGAGCTGAGAGTAAAGGGGGGTGAAGCCCCAAATCAAGCCAGGTGTGACAGGGGGCAGGGGAGAGAAGCTGAGCTGCAAAGGCTCACACCTGAGTGTCACACCCTGTGTCTTTCTGGGCCCACCTGAAAAGATGTGGAGCGACATTAGCTGATGAGGGTCAGTGATGTCATCAGCAAGACCTTGTAAAAATAAACACCCAGGGTGTGAAGGCTAAGCCTCCATGATTGTTTTTAGGACTGTGTAAAACCTAGCAGTACTTAGTAGAGTGCTTCACAAAGCTCCATAGGAGATCACGAAAAATGGGCAAAGGCCTCTTGAGAGTCTTAGTAAGAGCAAAAGGAGACACATGTGGTTTTCCTGCTGCAGTAGAAATGGATAAAGGACATGGAGGGAAAGCACACCCCCAGCACCGCTGGAGTAGACAGCAAGCCCGCGATACAGGAGAAACCCGGGGAGCAGAAAGGGGGCGGGCCGGAGGGGTTCCACACACCTTGATGAGAGGGCACTTTTTTCTTTTTTTAAAAAAAAAGTCAGAGCTAATGGTGTTTGCTAGATTTTGTTTCAGTAAATACATAAAAGACCACTTTGGGGAGCCATTAAATGAGAAATGAATCAGAGCTACATATTCTCAAGAGCATTTACGTCTGTAGTAGGAATGCTCTGTGAAAAAGCTGTGCAAACAGATAGGGGTGGGAGAGCACCACTCAGAACCATGCCTGCGTGTGTGCACGTGTGTGTGGAGACCGTGTAAACTCGACTGTCTTACGTGCGTCAAGTGTGCAGTGTGATACTGAAATGGCTGCCCCAGGCTGCACGCTGCGTCTCCAATCCTTATTCATTCTGCAGTACTGAAGTCTTGCGCCTGTGGCCAGAATCTCCCCACTCCTTTCCTGCCAGCCCCTGACAACAGCCACTTTTCTATCTGCTTCTGAGTTTGAATTCTT
The DNA here is from genome assembly GCF_001458135.2 of Marmota marmota marmota. Classification (NCBI taxonomy): domain Eukaryota; kingdom Metazoa; phylum Chordata; class Mammalia; order Rodentia; family Sciuridae; genus Marmota; species Marmota marmota. The sequence goes on along the minus strand of NW_026000222.1, from coordinate 4,038,322 downwards.
TAGCGTCCCCACATAAGTGAGATGGTGTAGTAGTTGTCTTCTCGTGTCTGGCCTGTTGAACTTAACGTGATGTCCTGCAGGCTCATCTACGTCATTGCAAATGGCAGGATTTCCTTCTTTTTAAGGCTGAATGATGTGTGTGTGTGTGTGTGTGTGTGTGTGTACAATTTCTGTATCGTTTACCTGTCGACATATGGGTTGTTTCCATTTCATTAGAGATGTTGTGAAACGCTGCAGTGAACTCAGGAGCCAAGCCCTCTTTTGGACATACTGATCTCATTCCCTTTGGATAAACCCCCAAAAGTGAGATTGCAGGATTGCGAGACAGTTCTGTTTATTTTTGAGGAATCCACATTAGGTCTTCCACACGGCTGTACTAACGCACTCCTGCCCACAGTGTGCGAGGGTTCCCTTTTCTCTACATCCTCACCAACCCACGTTACTGGGCTTTTTAATCATGGCCATTCTAACAGGAGCGAGATGATCCCTCGCTGGGGTTTTGATGGGCGGATCCCTGATCAGTGTGTGAAACCTGTCGGCCATTTCTGTGTCTTGAGACGCGTCTACTTGGGTCCTTCGTGCGTGTTCTGATTGGATCGTCCCTTCTGCTGGGGGGGTTGTGTGCATTCCCCACGTATTTTTGGTGGTGAGCCCTTGTCAGACACGTCCTCACTTTCCCCGGGCTGCCTCTCTGTGGGGTGTTTCTCTTGTCGCTGAAGGTTCTGAGTTTGGTGTAGTCCTACTTTTTGTTTTTGCTTTTGTTTTCTGTGCTTTCGGGGTCAGAGCCAAACAAACCATTGCCAATACCAACGTCAGGCAGCTCTCTCCCGTGCTTTCTCCTAGTAGGTGTGGTTCCAGGTCTTACACTCAAGTCTGCCATCCATTTTAGCCGATTTCTGTGTCTGATGTGAGCTGAGGACCCAGTCCTGTTCTTCTGCATGGACACTCCGTGCTCTGGACACCACTGGTTGAAGAGACTGTCCTTCAGCCCTGCTCTGTGTCTGTTCCAGTGGCCTGAGGCTGCTTTATTGCCAGTGCCACTCTGCTTTTTATTTCTGTAGCTTTGCAATAGTTTGAAATCGGGAAGTATGATTCCTCCAGCTCCCTCCTCCTCAGAACTGCCCCGGCGATTCATGGGCTTTTTGGTTTCATATGAATTTCAGGATTTTTTTTTTCCAGTTCTGTAAAGAATACCCTTGGCATTTGGATAGGGATTACGCTGAATCTATAAATCACTTAGGCTGTGTGGACATTTTAAGGATATTAATCCTCCCAAACCATGGACACAGGATGTGCTCCACTTACTGAGTCTTTTTACGTTTCCTTCCTCAATGTTTTTCCATTTCAGGATTCCAGCTTTGCCCCTCTTTGGTGAAGTTTATTCCTAAATATTTTATTCTTTCATTAAAATTGCATTTGAGACTGTTCTCTTCATTTCCGTTTTGGGTAGTTTGCTGTGTGTGTGTGAAGCGCCACTGGTGTCTGCGTGTGCAGTTTGTGCCCTGCACCTACACGGGGTTTGCTTCTTGGTCCTTAACAGGCTTTTGTAGAGTCAGAGTCTTGTACACATATGATCATGGTATCTGCAAACAAATTTCACTTCTCCCTTTCCAATTTGGAGGCTCTTGGTCCTTTTGCTAGTCTAATTTCTCTGGCGAGGACTCCCAGGAGGTGCTACACTGACCAGGCTGGCTGGAGTGGGCATTCTCGTCTTTGAGGGAAAGTTCTCAGTGTTTCCCCATTAGTTATGAGCTCAGCCATAAATTTTTATATACAGCCTTTACTGTGTTCAGGTTAAGTTCCTCCTGTACCTATTTTATTGGGTTTTTATCATGAATGGATACTAAATTTGATCATGTTTCCTGTGCACTTATTAAGATGATCCTGTGTTGTTACCCTTCATTCTGTTCACGTGTTAAGTCACGTTAATTGACTTGTGTGTGTTGAACCATGCTTCCATCCCAGGGAGAAATTGGCTCTGGCGAATAATCCTTTTAATGCGCTATTGAATTTAGTCTGTTAAGTACTTTATGGAAAATGTTTAACATCTATGTTCACCAGGGACGTTGGCCTATTCGTTTTCTTTACCTGTGGTATTCTCTGGCTTTGCTTTCAAGGTGATGCTGGCCTTACAAAGTGATTTTGGAAGTGTTCCCCGTTCTGTTTCCAGGAGAGTTTAAGAAAGATTGGTTTTCATTCCTTGAATGTTTGGTATAATTCACTCATAAAAGTATCTGGCCAATTGCAAAACAAAGGTAAATTTTTCAAGGGCACATACAAAAGCCAAAAAACATTAACTACATTAGAGGAGTTGCTGGGGTCCTGGGGAAATTAGAATGACCTTTGGGATAAATTAGAATGACCTCCAGGAATAAAGATTTTTTTTTTTTCTTTTTAAGTGAGGGACATTGGGTAGATCCATGATGATGCTTTGTTAAGAGAAGTGTGCTTAGCAGCACCTGAGGTCAGGTGTGCAGAGGAGGGCGGCAAAGGCATCGGTGGCCGCAGACGCACTCACCCATCGGTGTTGCTGGGTGACATTGGTGCCTTTGGCCTCATGGAGTCCGGCTTCATGTGGGAGGAAACTCATGCCCGTCGAGCAACTCAGAGCAAAGCCTGCCGCTGATGAATCTAAAGTTCCGTTTTTCTCAGCACAAGGTGACGAGCGTTTCAAATTTGCCGATATGTTCTGCTAATGGCAAGAAGCTCTTGAGGACTGGATCACCCAGCAGACAATTTCAAAAGAATCAACATATCAATCAGTCCCACGAGGATTCCACTTTTAATACAAATGAAAAAGTAACTGCTTTTGCTGAGCCCCTCAGCTCGGGAGAGCATTTTCTGAATGTTTTCCATTTTTATGTCACTTTCTCCCCCAAAACTGCATTTAAAGGTATCATCTTTTGGTGTTGCAAGGACAACATCAAGATTAGGAGACATGGAAACTCACCCACCAGATGTCAACAGAAATCACTCAGCAGCCGGCAGCTGGGCCCAGGAAGTGCACACCGGCTTCTTTTACTCACGGCCACGAGCCTTTGTGTGGGATATTTTTCAATTATGACGGCCTTTCAGCCCGAGCCTTCAGATCCGCCAATCCTTAAGTCAGATCCTTAAATTGTGGTATCAAGAAGTATTAAAAGAGTTTAAAATATAATGAAGCATATTCAACCCTTCACTGCGATTATTAATATTATAATGGAAATCATTTTAATGATAAAAGGGTTTTGCACTGCTAATCCATTTAAAATTAAAAATGCGTTTTAAAACGTTTGCCACGTCCCCTTATTTTATCCTTCCCAATGACCGTTGTTTGCCTTGGCTGTACACGCCGTGTCTGTGCACTGCCAATCTCGGACTGATTTGTCCGGAGCAATTGGATGTTTGAGACGGTATCTGTCATCTATTGCTGCTGTAACTAACAAGTCCCCATAACCTTTGTGGCTTAGAATGACATGAAGCTCTTTTGCAGTTCTGGAGGTCATAAATCCTAAGGGGTTTCATGGGGCTCAAATCCAGGGGCAAGCCTGGCTGTGTGCCCTAGAGGCCTCAGGACAGAATCACTTCCTTGCCACCCGCAGCCCTTGGTTCAAAACCCTGCATCAGCCAAGTCCTGCTTCTGTGGCCACAGCTCCTCCCTGCACTTGCCTCCCACTCATAGGGACCCTTGTGGCCACATTGGGCCCACTAGGAGTCTCCCATCTCATGTCCTCACCAAGCACATCTGCAAAGCCCCTTTTTTCCTGGTAAGGCAGCCTCTTCGCAGGTCCTGGGGAGCAGGCTGTCCTTAGGCAGCCATTCTAGTGCCTGGTGCAAAGACAGAACTGACCCAAAGGGAAAAGTCCCCCTGTGATGGCCTGATCAGAGTGGGTGTGTCCACTGCCCCGCAGGACAGTCCCCGTGAGCTCGCTTTCCGGGCAATGCCTCAAGGGGCCGCTGGGCCTCAACCTTGTCGAGGTGAGAGGAGGGCGATGGCTGCTTCTTTTGCTTTCTACTGAGCCAGCTAGAACGAGGTCCAGACCTGGCCCTTCCTACCCCCCTGACCTGACCAGTTCCCTGAGTCCTGTGAGCTGAGTGACTCCTTGAACACGGAGACCCTGCATCAAAGTTTGCAGGGTGGATGGAGATTCGAGGCTGGGACATACAAGTTCCTTCACAAGGAGGTTGCTGAATAAGCCCGTTTCTGTCCCTCTTCCAGGTAAAGTGTCCATGTTTGGATCCTGCGGCCAAGCGGCCAGTCTCACATGAGAGCAGAGACTCCAAGGGTGAGCTCCGCTGGGCAGCAAGTTCCCTTTTCATCTGGGGACAAGCAATCATCCAGCTTCCTTCACCACTTCCTCAAAGGCCAAGCATGACCACGAAGCAGAGCAGCCCAGAAAGGCAGGCACCTGGACCTGATCCCCCCAGGCCCTGGAAGACACAGGCCTCGTCATGGCCAGCATCGCGCTGCCCGCTTCCCCCCTTCTCAGGACAGGAGAGAATCAGCCAGCGCTGGTCCCACCAATGCCTGGATTCTCCTCTGAGATCACTCAGAAGGCAGCGGTGGAGGGTCCCTCCACAGGTGGACATCTTCTCATTTCCCGCCCCATCTGAACAGGCGGCTCAGCGCGGCTCACTCTGCAGCCATTGTTTCTTCTTTCGTGTAACAAGAGCCCCCTCTGCTGAACCCTGTGGGGTTTGCTGCGCAGATTTATTAAGAACAAGTCAAGACTCGACTCGGGGCGCAGCTGGTGCCTCACCTAGTAGCTCTTAAGCTCCATAGTGTAAGAATCATCCAAAAGGATGCTTCTAAAGAAAAGAAATGCAGATGTTCTCGCCCCAGCCCTTCTCCTAAGATGTAGCACGAGTCTGCAGCAGGAACGGGACGTGTGCTGAAAGCCCGGCCCGGCCTGCTCCAGGGCAGGACACACGCGGATGCCCAGGGAGGACTTGGCTGAGGTCAGAGGACCGAGCCCGGCTGCAGAGGCCGGGCATTCACGTCCTCCTCTGAGAAGACTGAGCAGGAAAGGGGGGTTGAGTTTCAAGCTCCAGAAACTTGAATCTTCTTGAAGCCACACAGAAGAAAGGGAGGGAAGAGACCATGGAAAATAATAGAGAAATAATAATTAGTTCCTATTGTTATTGTTTTTTTAAAAAAAAAATACCAAAAACTTAGTGGTTTAAAGCCACAGAAGTGCCTTCTCTTTCAGCTAGAAGTAAGGATTTCAAAATCAGTCTTGCTGGGCTGCAGTCAAGGGTCTTGGGATGCTGCTGAGGGGGTCCATCTTCTGCCAGCTCCTGGAGGCCCTTGTGTTCCTCCACTGTGGCCCCTTCTTCCCTGGGTCTTCAAAGCCAGCGGTCACATGACTCTGATCTGTCCACTCTCCTCTGACCCCCTACTTCCCCTGTGACTCTGGCACCTCACCCCCCTCCACCACTCCAGATAACCCGGAGTGATCTTCCATCTCAAGATCCTTAATCACTTCTACCAAGTGCCTTTTGCCGTGTACATCCTCCTGGTTCCAGGGATTAGGCCCAGGGTGACTTGGGGTCCTATAGGGGGGCCATTTTTCAGACTACAGTAATAATGAAGTTAGACCAGAGCTCAGATCTGCCGCTCACCTTGCAGACACGAGGCCTTAACCAGCAGCCTCGCCCCCGTGAGCGTGAGCCTCACATCTGCTCCATGTTGGAGGAGGAGTGAGAGGATCAGGGAGTCGAGTCTCCTGGGGACGGGAGTGGGAGCCACACTGCCGCTCGAGAGGAAATCTTTCCAACTTGGCTTCCAGAAACCCCAGGACAGGATCGAGGGCTCGTCCTTGAGAGAGTCCGAGGCCAGCCATTCGTGCCTCTGCTCAGGCCAGAGGGCTGAGCTGCCATCTGCTGGGCACAGCCTCCCCCCACCTCAGTGACAGCACAGGAGACAGCTGAGCCCCAACCATGAGGGCCCACGTCACCTGCAGCCTCACCCCCTCCGCCCCAGCTCTGGAGAGCACGAAACTATGCTTCTAACAGCAGAAAGGACTTGCCTGATTCTGCCTCACCCACAGCAGCAAGAAGGCCCGGCTGCACACAGATGGTCCATTTCATCACGTATGTAATCAGTATGTGATGGTGTGGACATACATGTGTTCATATGCACGTATGTTTATATATAATACATACATATTTTATATACCTATCAGCAGAACTGGGGATAAATGTAACATTAAATAAAGGATGAGTTTGGCCTTAATTCAACTCACAGGTTATGCCAGATCCACGAAGCTGAGGCCCTTCTATGGCTTCACTCCAGAGGGTGCCAGTCAGTGCAGCCTGACGCAGGTGGCCCCGGGCCAGGAGAGGAGTTCCACGCCCTGGCTGTGCCCAGCTGGTGCCCAGCTAGTGAAAGAAGAGCGCAGGCCCGTGATGGAGTTCTGGAACAGTGTGGTGGTGCCCCAAACAGGAGCATGTGAGGGGCCCTGCAGCAGGACCCTGGAGGCAGTAGGGTCTCCCTGGTGAGGGCAGGAGACAGCCCCTGAGGGGCGAGCATCAGCACTCTCCCAGCTCCCTGCGAGGGGAGGGGACGGTGTTCTCCACCTGGGCTAGCTCTGCGGGGCCCGCTCTTGTGAGGCTCTGAGCGCTAACTAGCTCCCAGCTTCTGGAAGCAGGAGCCAGAGGCTGGAACTATTAGCATGCAGGTCGCGCACACCTGCCTTTCTCTGGGGCCATGGCACACCCGCCTTCAGCGACCAGGTCTAGGGTCTTTCACACAGATTCACATCGTGTAACCCACCAGGTGAAATGTAGTCCCCGACACGCCAGAAGGCGCCCTTCCCAGTGAGTTCACAGCCTCCCACTGGTGGAACCACTCATCTGATTTGGCCACCACAGATCAGTTTCCCCTCGGCCTTAGTCTGATGTCAGTGGACTTCCAGCACATAGCCGTGGCGTCCACTCTCTCCTGCTCGTGGTCCCGGTGTGAGATTCATCGGTGCCATGTGCATATCCAGCACCTGTTCTTTTCATTGCTGAGTAGTACTCCACCATGTGAACAGTCCACGCTTTGCCTACCATGCTGCGGCGGCTGGACACAGTGGCTGTCTGCACTTTGTGCTACTCTAAACATTCTCATGCCTTTCAGAAGTTCACTCGGATTTTTTAAACATTGTCTAAGTCACCAGGGAACAGCCATGTGTTAACATTTAACAGTGCCAAGTTGCTTGGCATGTAAGTCCCACCTGCTGTGGCTGGGAGCCACCGGTGGACGGCTGGAAGTGTAGCCTGTTTTGAGCAGAAGAGCAATGTCAGAGTTCAGGCCTCCTCCTGCTCAGGGGAGCCCTGCGCTTTGGTAGTGGAAAACAGGCAGCAGGTTTTCTAGCTGTTTTGGAAAAACCTGGCCTGCATCTGCCAGAGATGATGGGTATCCACCCACAGACCCCAATGGTGGTTCCCCAGGGAAACCCGGCCTGGAAGGGTGGGCGAATGGCTTAGGCTTGGAGGCCGAAGAAAGGTGAGCTGAAGCTTCAGGACGGCCCAGAGCTATTTCCACCCACCTCCCCCGCCCCTTGCTCTGCTCCTCTGCCCGGCTGCTTGGATGGGGCTTCACACCTGCTTCCGAAGCTGGATACAGGGTGGCAGGTGCTTCTCAGCCTCTGCGGGTCCCTCCCTCCCAGCCCCTGTGAAAGGGAGACGGGAGGGGATTGTGCAGAGCTGGGACCTGCTGGGACCCGATGCAGACGGAGGCACAAGGGGCCCTGCCTTCACAGCTCACAGGTAGACGGCACGGAGAGAAACCAAGTCACCAACAAGTCAGTAGAGCAATGGCAAACCTGACCATGCGAGGAGGGGAACAAGCATGGACTGAGGCAAGGAAGGGGAGGGAGGGAGCTTGGGTGAGAGGGACCATTCCACAGAAGGAGCCTGCGGCGAGGAAGGGAGGGACCCGCGTTCCAGCAGATGCCCAGAGCAGGGAGGAGCCCGGCTGCTGCAGGGACTGAGATGCTCAGCTGCAGGAGGCCCTGGGAGCAAGAGGGCCGTGCCAGACAGAAGACTGGGCAAGAAGACAGGCCGGGACACACAGGGCCACGCAGGCCACGGCCGGGAGCCCAAGTCTGATTTTGAATGCAGTGGCACACTGTCCCCTAGTTCAACTGAGAATATAGGACTCGTGGAGACTGGGGAAGACTGAGCCACTTGCTGGGCACCCAAGGCAAGTGGATCTATCTCCCCAACAAACAGGTGCCCTTGGATCTTGGCGAGGACACAGAGAGACGTGGAGCTGTATGTAGCATAGTTATTAAGGCAGAAAACGTGCACTTTGATCAACACCAGAAGCAACCGCTTCTGTACTCTGAGCTCTCTAGAAGCAGGGTTGGGCCTTATCTGTCCTTGTCACCAGGGCCAAGAGCTGGCACAGACAGACACTCCCCAAATGGTCCCAGCATTGAACTGCACCTAATAGAGGGCAAAACTTGGTTTTCAGGAACAAGCACAGATTCACAACAGCTCACAAGAGCCTGGAAGACTTTGATCAGAGACTCCTTGTACTATTCCTCGTGTTATTAAAATGCCACCCCTTCAGGGAAGAGTTATTCCTGTTGTTTTCTGACAAGGCAACTAAAGCTCAGAGAGGTTGAACAATGTGCTTGGAGTCTCACAGCTCATAAGCCGCCAGGCAAGCAGTTCAACCTCACCTACTGACACAGGGGCTGATGTGCAGTCTGACAGCTCAGGCTTGCTCCCTCAGCATCACCACGCACACGGGGGCCCAGCACATCTAGAAGATCTTACCAGAAAGAAACCCACCTTGAGAGTATCCACACAAGACCAGCAGCATGTTGCAGGAACTCTGCTGGGCAGCCCTGGATAAGTTGCTTGTCTTCTCTGTGCCTTAGTGAACTTACCCGTAAAAAATATAACCTGCCTTCCAGAGTTGTGCGCATCAAATGAGTGAGTTTAGATACAGCAGTTAGGACAATGTCTGGGACCCATGAAGAGCACCACCAAGCATAAGGATTATATCCTCCCAATAGATGCCACAGTTCGATCAAAACATCACTCCCCCGTTGCATTTCTTCCTGGAGCAAACAAAGCCCAACTTAGAAGGCCTTAGCTTCCTGTGGCCATTGTAACAGACGACAACCAACTCAGGGGAGATTGGGTAAGACTGAGCCATTAGAGGCACACACACTCTTCTTACGGTTCTGGACGCCAACGTTTAGTCTAGATCAAGGCATTGACTGCTCCTTCTGGGAGATCTAGGGGAGAATCTGTGTCCTTGCCCGTCACGGCCCCTAGAGGCCGCCCTGGGGCCTTGCCTGCCGGCCAGTCCTCCTCCTCCCTCTGCGCACGGCCTCTCTCACCTGACTCTCCACCTCCTCCCCACACCTGGGGCTCCCAAGTCGGCTGAGGAGCAAGCTTAATTAATTCCCCTTCGCCACATCCCCTGACACCCACAGGCTCCACGGATTAGGATGGGGACCTCCTTCTGCTGACCACAGAAGGGTGCCTAAGGCCCCTCCCCCAGCTCCATTTGCCTCCCCTTTGCTGCCCACCCCCCATCACAGCCCCAGCTCCCTGAGCAACAGGCGTGGGACCAGGAGGACTGGCACACAGCGGCAGGGAGTGAACACAGGAAGGAAGAGAGCCACGGTCCCCTCCCTGGCCTTCGGGGAGCCCAACGCTGGGAGAAGACACACAGAGGAAGGGAGCTAGGAAATAGTTCCTGGTTGGTTGACATTCCGTGGGGAATTTTACCCTCTGTGGTCTTTATAAGTAACTTGGGCAATTCAGGAAAAGAGAACTCTTGGCATGCGCGAGAGAATTTCCTACCGTGTGAGGTCCGTGTATGTGAAAAGAGGAAAACTTGTGACTCCCCGGAACCGACTAGGTGACCGAGAAGACAACGGCACTTCAACCCAACGGAATGTCATGCAGCTCCTAAAGAGGGTGATGACGAAGGTGACTAGACCTGGGGCATGCTCGTGATGTGATGGGAAGGGAACAAGACAGACAGCCTGGTCAGGACTCTGAGAGATGCACGCCCTGGGCAGACACCGCAAGGATCTGAGGAATGAACACAGGGGCCCAAGGTGCCACCGTGGTGGGGCCCATTTTTCTTTTCCCAAGGCTTTCTTGGATGCTGCTCTAATACTTCAGGTAGACACCTTTTGAGAAAACTACCCAGCCTACAGCCTTGCCTGAATACTGCCCCTGCCCTAAAGGGTGAGTCCCCAACAGCCCCACTGGCTCTGCATGACTTACATGCCGGCCCGGTCCCTGGACACCAGGACCAATCAGATTCTCCCTACTGAACGTTTGAAATTGGACTGGAGAAATACCAGTGCCCTGGGGTGGTCTTTTTGTCTTTTAAGATAAAACAAATGTATCCTAAAATTCAACATTTTGATTCTGTTAACATGTTCCATTCAGTGTTTTTAGTATATTCACAGTGTCATGCAATCATCACCACCGTCTTGTCGGGAACATTTTCCTCACCCGCACAGAAAACCCCATGTGCATTAGCAGTCACTCCCCAACCCCACCAGGCCCCTGCCAACCACTACCTTCCTCCTAAACTGGACTTGCCCAAGCTGGACAGTGCCTGTAGACGGAATCTTATAACAACATGTGGCCTTTTGTGATTGGCCTCGTTCACTTAGCAGCCCAACTTCCAGGTTCATCCATGTCACCAGGCGTAGCGACGCCTCACTAGTTTTTATGGCCAAATAATATTCCACTGTGTAGGCAGAGCCCATTTGGTCTACCCCTTTCATCTGTTGGTGGGCATATGGGTGCTTCTGCTCTTTGGCTATTATGAATAATGCGGCTATGAACATTCATGCACAAGTTTTTATGGGGACATATGTTCCCAATCCTCTCGTGTACCTAGGAGAGGAACTGCTGGCCATATGGCAACTCGACGATTAACTTTTTGAGGCCCTGCCAAAGTATTTCCACAACGGCAGCATCACTCAGCATCCCCACCAACAGTGCCCGAGGGTTTCCACTGGTCTAACCCTCACGGAGGGTTGGAAAACCGCAAACCCGTTTCCTATCATAGCAGCTAGCGGAGGCCAAGGGGTGTCTCAGTGGGGTTTTGATTTGCATTCTCCTAGTGACTAATGATACCAAGCACCTTTTCATATGTTTATTGGTCATTTACATATTTGATTTGAAGAAGTGTCTATTCAAAAGCTCTCCATTTTAATTGGGTTGTCCTTTTATTGTTGAATTATAGGAATTCTTTATATATTCCAGATACTAAACCCTCACTGAATTCCTGACTTGCAAATATTTCTCCTTCTCTTTGGGATGTCTTTTCACTTTCTTGATGGTGTCCTTTGATGCATGAAGCATTTTGATTTCGATGAGATTATCCATTTCTCTTTTTGGCTGTTTATGCTTTCGATGTCATAGTTAGGAAGTGATTTCCTGATTCAAGGTCATGAAGCGGTACACCATTTCCCTTCCAAGAGTTTTACGATTTCAGCTCCTACATTTGGGTCTTTGATCATGACCTTTATGAGTGGTGAGAGGCTGGAGCCCAACTCATTCTTTCAATTGATCATGGCACCCCCACAGGGATTGACCACCTAAGGCAGGTGAACTTCCCCCTCAGGCTCTGCCAGAGATCCCCCACAGCACCTGAGATGGGTGTGACCTGCCAAGATGTCAATCAACCTGCTACCTGCCAGACACTATGAAGCAAGACTCTGCCCTTGAAGCCTTATCCCGGACTTTGATGTCCCCCTTTGATGTCCCCATCTTTTCTTTGTCTAGTTCCAAAGCCCATGTAGACTAGATCTATCAGGGGCTTCGCTTTTGTAAATATATTTCTGAATATTTGTGTTTTGTTTTTCACTGATTATTTGAGACTTTAAGTTTTAGGGTGCCTTACATTCTCCTGGGCAGGAGGAACCCCCCAATGAGATGCTGGCCATTGCCCCCACGACCTTAGACTTTCTTTTCTCACACAACCCGCTTAGCTAAGACCCCCCCCCAAAGAAGGAACCCCCCGAATCTGGACATGGTGGCTCCATGACCCCATCACCAGGTCACTTGTCACACACCTTGCCCAGGGAAATCACCGCAGGGCCGAACCTCTGGGTCTGTCCTGGGGCTTCAGCAGAGCGTGGCTTCTCCTTCCCCGGATGACCATGCCGGGCCCACTCCAGGCTGACACTGGAGTTGGCACTCCACGATGCTACTCTGGAACCCAAACTGCTGTCCACCTGGACCTTCTGCTTTGACGACTCTGCTGAGTTGGTTTGTCGCCTCATCTGACGGTGGCTCGTTGACTCTGCATTCATCTCCTTCTCTGTGCTCGTGGCTCAGCACCCTGTGACCGTTTCTTAGTCTTCCTGTGATGTGTGACTTGAGAGTTATAGGTACTGGAAATTAAGTCTGAACTAAAACAGCCTGTGCTTGCCTGGCTTGTGACCTCCAGGTGACCCACAAATGTTCAGTGAGCTGCCACCAAAGTGGAGCGGCCTGTGAACTCATGGTCATTCAATATATCCTGACCTTGTGGACAGACACAAATGTGTCTAGTCCATGCTGATGACATGGCTTATGGCGTCTTGGTGCCAGAATGTCCAAGGCAGAACCCTCTGTCCAGGCGTTGCAGCATGAAGACCCTGGGGTAGCTCTTCATGAGGACAGCCTTTGTTGGCATATCTGGTCTCATGGCATAGGAGGAAGCTACATTTGGCTCCTGTGGCAGGGACACAGATCACCCTGAGGGCTGCTGGCTTCTGAGCAGACCAGCTCCTGTCCAGGGGAGGCTGTGACTCACCCAGGGCTGAGGGAGTCTCTGGGGCAGAGTCTCCTCTACATGTCCCCCTGCTATTTCCTGGGAGTGGACACTCCTGCCTTTCCTCAGGAAGCCGAGGCTCTTTCTCAGGGGTCCCTTCTCACTGGTGTGAGCGTTTGCTTAAAGTACAGTCCTCAGCCTCTGGGCCCCTCCCCGGCTCCCTTCCTTTCTAGATGATCTCTCCTTCTACTTTTCTCTGTGTTCAAATCTGTTTTTGTTTTTCAGTTGTCAACTGCCAATCTCTGCTTCTGCCCACTCACGCCCTTGGTTCTTTAGACTGCCACGATCCAAAAGTGAAATTAAGAAAAGTTCAGTTTACAATAGCATCAGAAAGGACATGGCTACCTAGGGAAGTGAGACCAGGGGGTGGGGAATGGGCAGGACAGCTTTGAAGGAAACCTGAGACCTGAGCAGACAGAGCAATCCTGGTTCATGGATTGGAAGATTTAATTGTTAAGATGATAATAGCCAGATTCAAAGCAATCCCGACCACAATTCTAACTGCCCCTGGGCTTGTTGGCACATGCTGTGATCCCAGTTACTCCGAGGTTGAGGCAGAAGGATTGCAGATTCGAGGCCAGTCCCAGCAACTTAGGGAGACCCTGTATCAAAGTTAAAAATAAAAAGGGCTGGGATGTAGCTCAGCGGTAGGGCCCTGGGTTTAATTCATAGAATCACAAGAAACAAAACAAAATTAAACCAACTTAAAAATTCCAGCTGCTTCTCCCCCCGCCAACCCCGAGAAATAGAAAAGCTGATCCTAAAATTTCTCCTAAAATTAATAGGGAATAAGACCAACGCCATTTGAATAGCCAAATTGATCTTTAAAAAGAACAAACCTGGAGGACTCACGTTGCCTGCTTTTGAAACTTATTACAAAGCCTCAACAATGTGGTCTGTCAAAAAGACGACGTATAAATCACTGGAATAACGCTGAGCATCCTGGAATGTTCCAGCAACTATGATCAGTGGATCTTTTTTTTTTTTTTTGGTACCAGGGATTAAACTCAGGACGCTGCTTTACAAAGTAGAGTAACAGATTTTGACACTGCCTGAAAACTGCAATTCTACACATCATGGAGTAACTCAGAGCAGGGCCCGGACTGTTCTGCACATAGACACAGTCAACCAGGGACATGAACCCCTCTCCCTCTGTGATGGTTAATTTGAATTGCCAACTTGATTAGATTAAAAGATGCCAATGATGAGAGGCTTATGGGTCCATCAATGAGGGTGTGTCTAGGAATGATTGGCATGTGGGATAGCCAACTGAAATGGAGACCCTCGCTAAGTGTGGGTCGTACTGTCCAATAGGATGATGGCTTGAATGCAGTAAAAGTTGGAAGGACAAGGAAGCAGCAGCAGATGCAAGATGATTCTTCTTGAACCGGTTCTTGATCGCTGCTATGATCATCTGAGGATACAGGACCTCGCACTTCTTCACTCTTCCAAAGCGGACTCTGCCGGTGATTCTCCAGGGAGTTTCAGAAGCCGTCAGACTAGGGTAGAACCGTTGATCCCTCCTGTTCTGAGGCCTCAGCCTCTTGGACTGTGCAGCTACTGGTTCTTCCAGCTCTCCAGCCTGCAGACAGCCACTGGGGACTATCCAGCTTCTGGTCACGTAAAACAACCTAGTAAATCCCTTTTTTATAATTATACTTCCTGCTGATTCTGTTTCTCTAGAGAACCCTGACAATTCTCCCTCTAAGGAAAGATTCCATATTTCCATGAGTGGAAGGAAGTCCCACCATGTTCCTAAGGCTGCCTGCTGTTTTACCGGCTGGGAGACCTCCATATGTGCTATGGCTTGGATGTGTCCTTTGGAATTCATGTGTTGGAAAAGCAATCCTTGAAGTCTTAAGTTAATGCTATTTGGAGAAAGATTCTCAGGCAAAGTAATGAAGGTTTGACGACACTATAAGGGTGGGACATTAATACAATGGACCTTCACAAGAAGAGGAGGAGAGACCTGAGCTAGGATGCTCTGTCTCATCATATGATGCCCCCTGAGACTCTGCAGAGTCCCCAGTAATAAGAAGGACCTCACCAGATGTGCTGCCCAATCTTGAGCTTCCCAGCCTTCAGAATGGTGAACTGAATAGACCTTTATTCCTTATAAATTACTCGGTCTGTACTTTTAAATATTACAACAGAAGACAGATGAAGTGAGTATTAACATTCTCTTCTGCAAATGTGGTGGTCCAGGAAAAGGGGAAGGAGGGGAAACGGAAGGTCACTGAGGCCTCACTTCCTGCAGGACCAAATAATGTGGATAACTGTAATAATTGAAAATTATTTCAGAAACACACTCTCTTTTTGTTATTCAGGCAATTGTTCAAGGGCATGGTTTTCCATCAGAGTGGCGCTCTCCCATCCCTGTCATCTGCTGCCTCTCACCTCACTGACCTCAGAATTCCAGAGAAAGATTGTGTGGGACACAGTCTTGTCTTGGGTCAACAGGTTGTTTCATTTTGTACACATGAAAATACAAACCCGCTCCAAAGTATATTAGTTTTATTATTTGTAATAATTTAGCTAGAACACTTTGGGCTCCTTACTGGTTGCTTTGTTCTTAACATGAATTCTTTCATTTAATCCTCACCAGCCTGTGAGATAGGTTTTACCGTCATCTGTACAACTCATGGTGTGGAACAGCCTTAAAGAGCTAGCAAAACCCACCCAAGGTTACTGGGTAGTAAGTGGCAGGCACAGGTGCATAGCCAGGGCCTTCTGTGGTCTTGGGAGCTGATGGTTTTTATTAGTCTGCCGTCCTGCCTCCCTGCACTTGCCTCTGTAGATGCCACTGCTCTGGACAAGTCTCCCCAACCTCCTTTCTCTGTTTCCTGTTGCCTCAGGAGAGGATTTTTGAATCTGAGATAGCTAGTCCTCACCAGAGATGGGCAGTCCACCTCAGCAGCACCTCTTCATTGGGACCCAGCTGTTTTCCTGGTATCTGTGCCTATCTCATGAGCCTGCTGATTTGCTGTGTTGTTCAGTGTCCTAGGTCTGATCAACCTGTCATTAACCCACGCAGCAGTCAGGTACTTGTATGTAAAACTTGTTGGCTGGAGTTGGCATTTACTGGAAAGCTGTGCTCCACAGGGTGTATGTGTGATCATTAAACTACAATAAATTAAATTGAGAACCCACTGACATTTTGATTTGCATTTTCTTCTTAGGAGTGAAGTTAGGCACTTCACGTATGTTTAAGGACCATTGTTATTTCCTTTTTGGTGAACTCTCTGGTCATAACCTTTCCCTTTTTCCTCTGATGGGTGGATAATCTTTTCACTTAGTGCTTTCATCCATATTAGGGAAATTAACCTGTGGTACATCCTATCAGTGGCAAATATTTCTTCAAGGAAGTGTTTGTATTTTGACTTTGTTTTTAACTATGAAGAACCTTTTTTGTTAAAAAAAACAAATGTACTTAAATTTATCAACCTTCTGTTTCATGGCTTCTGTTCTACTTTTCTCACTCAGATTATTCTCTGCTAATATTTGTTTCAGTTTTAAGAGACAAAAATGCTTAAGCCATATGGGATTTATTTTGTATAGTCTGAGGTTAGAATCCAGCTTTGCTCTTTTTCCTAAGAGTCATGTTGTCATCAGTGATTTCCCCCCATGATGTGACATCACATAATGATATCACATGGTGTGTTACCACCAGCATTTCCGGGTCTCTTTCTAGACTTTGTTATGTTATGTTGCATGGATGTTTGTTTGTATATTCCATTTTAATTACTGTAGCTTCATGAATTAAAATATCTGTCCAATATCACCCCTAGCCACCAAAAAGTAACAGCGTCCCTGCTGGCTACAATCCTCACTAGAAGCAAACAGATGAGTCCCATGTGGCCTCTAAGGAAGGAAAATCTTTCCAACCACCTAGCTCAAGAGAGTAGAAAAAGCAAAAGCTTTGGAATCACAAGACAAGGGTCAAACCTAGGCTTTGCTTCCCACAGGCTGGGCCTCATCTATAAATTGGATGATATAGTGAATGTGAGGATCAAATGCATAAACTCTGCCATGTCGGGAGAATTTGGCATTTGTTACATTTCTATCTTCTTATTTTCCTCAGCAGTTCAGCACAAAACACACTGTAACTCTCAACAATACAGAACTCCTCATTTTAGCCGAGGCAGGGTCCTGAGGTGGAGGGGAGCAGATCCGAGATAGGGGCGGGTCCAAATCCTCCTCACACACTCACGGGCCTCGCGGAAACCCCCTCTGCCATTAGCTGTGAACCTGAGCAAGTCCCCTGTCTCTGTGCTTCTGTTTCCACCCGTGTAACCTGAGACTAATAGTTCTTGCCTTCTAAGGGCCCGGGAGTCTGCACGTGTAACGCGTCCCCAGGTGACTCTGCTGCACCTGGAGGTTGGAGGGGCTCAGGACTGGAGGAGAGAGGCGTGAGTGGCGGGGTGGCAGCGGAGAAGGCGACTGTGGCTAGCCAGTGGCCTGACTAGCAGCCGAGGTGGCTGCACGGTGGGTGTCAGGCGCCAAGGGACCGCCCCGCCCCCGGGCCCTTTGGCTGCACTTGGCTTCCAGCCGCTCGCCC
>NW_026000222.1:3983130-4020909 GCF_001458135.2 Marmota marmota marmota | reverse complement strand
GCGCAGGCCCTCAAGCTGGTGGAGGGGCCGCACGTGCGGGTAAGGCCCTGCCCGGGCCGCACCGACCCCGGGCCGCGAGCTCCCGGCGGCCTCCCAGTGCAGCCCTCCTCTGCCCGGGTCCTGAACACCCCCCTTCGCTCGCAGTTACAGCCCCCAAACCCTGCCCCTTCCCGCTTTCTGAGTCCTTGCCTAGGCCCTGCGCGCCCCTGCGCCTCCAGCCGCACCTTGCAGGCCTCAGGTGTAAAGTGTTATTAGATAGTTTCTGCGCCACCGTTGCGGAGGGCAGGCCACCCGGCATCTGGTTAGTGTCGTCAATGAAGTCTGTTTAACAAGTTTCGTGAACAAGTATCAACGCCAGGCGCCCTTTGAACACCTGACGGTGTCAGCACCTACAAGCCAGGTGAGGTGGCAGGCCTGCAGCCCCAGATACTCGAGAGACTGAGGCAGGAGAATCATTTTGCCCAGGAGTTCAGGGCCAGCCTGCGCGGTGTAGCAAGACCCTGTGTTTAATGAAAAAAGAAAAAAAAAATAGAGGCACTTAGTACGTGTAAGGCATTGTCCTAGGAAGTTCCACAAAATTCACAAAGATGGGTAGGATTGAAGGGCAGCGCTGCCTCGAAGCCATGGTGCCTTCCAGCCTTCTCTCTGTCCCATAACTTTGGAGAGGGCATGAACTCACTGGCCCAGCCCTGAATATGACAAAGTCAAGTTATTCTAAGTTGCCTTCTTAAGGAGTTTAGGGCAGTGAGTCATGTTAGATGCAGGTAAATACTTTGAGACTTAAATAATCGACCTGCAAGATAGCCTAGAGTTGCTGATAGTCCTTTTGTGCTCTTCATATTAAGTGTTGAGGGAACACTAACCTGCCCTTTTAGTGAATGAAAAGTATGTGTTTCAGAAGTGTCTGACATTTTGACCTTTATTATGTGTTTTTTTAAATTGAATGGTTGAATGACTGCCCTGACATTCAACAAATCCGTAAAGTTGGCATAACAGTTGTTACTTTTGTTCCCTCTTAGGTGAGTGATACACAGAGATAAAACTGAGATTGTGTGACTTATCCAGAAACTTAACAAATATGTCTGTGATTACGCCAATCCAGGGTTCTCTGCACTATGCATTACCATCACTTTTGGCTACTTAGCCTCAGATATATACATATTGGGTGTAGTTAAGGATAGGATTAATTTCAGAGTGATAACGGTGGCTATGATTTGATTTCTCATGGTAGCTGGTTAAGTGTTACCAAGGGATTACAAACCTTTGATCCTAAAATTCCCGGATTGGGAATCCCCAGTTCCCAATCACGACTCATCAGTCACGATTCTTACTAAATTAACCATGTTCCAGCTCAAATGCACTCTGCTGTCTGAACTCTGCAGACACAATGTGCCCTCCATCCCACACTAGATAAACATTTCCCTGAAAAGTGGAACCTTGTCTCGCATTTCTGGCATAGCAAAATGATGAATGAGTGCTCGAGACAGAGCCCTGCATGCCCCAGCATAAGAATCCTCGGCACACTGATCATTCACCGTTGTCCTGAAGTCACACTGCACTGCCAGCTGTCAGAGTTCTGAGCCTGGAAGAAGCCAAGAAGGACTTGGAAGTCTTCTGCATAGGCAATGCATTTAACTGTCAGTACTGAAGTCTGTTAATTCTTTCTCCTTGGCTTTACATAATTACATACATTTTTTAAATCCCCATCATTTAAATCATAGTTTTCTTCTATCCCTAGAAATTGTCAATTGGGATTCGATATTATGAGCTAGCCCCAGAATCACTTTGTGAGCACTGTCTTTTCTTTTTTTTTTTTTTATTAGACTTCCTTTTTTTTTTTGAATAGTTTGATGTGCAGTAAAACTGAGCAGAAGGTACAGAGTTCCCAGTATACCCAGCTCTCACTCATGCACAGCCCCCCCAATTCCTCCCCACAGAATGGTATACCTCTACATACAGTTCATGGCCCTGCATTGACATGTCCTTGTCACTTGGGGTCCGTAGTGCATTAATGTGCTCTTGTGGGTTGGGTGTGTAATCCATTTTTATCCTATTTCTTTTACTTCATTGAGGATTTTACAGCTACATTAAAGAGGCAACTCAGCTTTTTACTCATAGCAATTAAACATTAGAAACCATGAAAAGTCTTAGAGCAGGATCCCAGATCCCCAAGCACCTTAAATGCTGAGTGCTCAAGGAAGAGCAGGGTGCTCACTCCTTGGTTTCCCCAGATCTCAGTTTTGCTGGTTCTATGCGCGCTGCCTGTCACCCAGGCATGCAACTTGCATGACCCCAGTTGACTCTTGGACTTTCTGAATAAGGTCAAGTGAATGTGCCCTGGTTAGGGCTTCTATGGACTTTGTCCTAAGCCTTTCTGGAGTGCATCCAGGTCACTGTGTGGCCCATCTATCCAGGTCCTTTGTTTACTGATTCACTTTAGAACAAGTGGCACCTGTGCACTTCAGTGATGCTGTGTGATTTACAGGACAGAGGGTCTACAGAAGGAGCATGGGATGAGGAAGTGAGCCAGGCTCTGGTTCCGTTATTGCCATCTGTTTGTTAAGAGAGATGATTTGGGGTGAGTTTAGCCAAGTCTCGTAACTCCCCTGGACCCGTTGGCTCCGCACTGAGATGAGAGATTCAGTTGATGATCAGTGAGCTCAAGGTTAGCCTGCTTCTTTCCCAAAAAGTCCCCTGAGGGATTTATTAGAGCTTTGCTAAAAAATGTGGTAAACAGATGAGGACACAGTTTGTGGAGAGCTTGGTCTCCTGGAGGGCTGGGATTATTGGAGATATAAGCACCTGGAAGACTGACTTTGCCATTGCAGTGTATCCAGCATGAGATCCGAAGGATGTGGGCAGTATGGGGTCTGTCTGTTTCCTGGGATATCTGAAATCAGACAAGATTTATTTTCTCTCCCTTCAGGATTTTTAATCCCTTTCAATGTAAGTTCAGAGTCAGTTTCAAGTGTCCTTGCTGGAAGATACAAGCACCACTTTGAAAATTTTAGTGGGGCAAAGGTCAAGTTACTATCTGTTGTGCTTTCCAAGATAGCAAATCCAGTACATGGAGGAGGACGTGGACATGGCGTGTGTTAATCTGAATCAGAAGATCAGTGTGTCGGTCTTGGTTCCCACCAAGCTGCACTGCTGTGGTGGAGTCGTCTAATGTGGATTTATGGGATTCCTTGGACCACAAGTTATCGACCTTCGTGGGCTTACTCCAAGAAAGGAATTATAGTAGGAAAAGGACTTGAGACTATTCTTGATGTCAGCGATCACAAAACCCAAAGTGTTCACCTGTGGGAAAGGGAAGGTGAGCGGCTCTGAGGGAGCAGCTTCATTACAGCAGGAAGAGCCTCCCTCTGGTCCTCGATTGTTCTTTGGTAAAAAGTGTTTTTCTCAGCCAAAGTTCTGTTGACTCTGGAGGCCCCCAGGGTGTGTGGGCTGGTGCCTTTGGTGGAGCTGAATCCAGCTCTGCAGGGTCTTTCCTGGGCTTTGGGCTCCAGAGTCAGTCAGGTGCCTGAAGAGCACCTAACAGGGTGGCTCCCTTGGAAGGAGTAGAGGCTTCAGCTGGAGAGTGGGCGCTCTGTGCTGCCGCCTCCTGGTACAGCGCCCTGAGTGTCCAGCTCAGCCCTGCCAGTGCCTGCCTCTGGGCCTGACCTGTGGGTGCGGGGCTTTCTGTTTTCATTTCCAGAGGCCCACTTGGTTGAGGACTTAGTTTTCTTCAAGATCAAATTCCAGTGAAACAGTTGAATCCCCCCCAGGCTGCAGGAAGGTCTGGGCAGTGGGAGATACTTGAGGGCGGTTAGCGTGTAGATCACAGGAAGGCCTTGCCATGGGCGGTTTGGACATGGAAACCGTGGTGGAGGGAAGCATGGCTACTGGGGGTAGGTGCTGTCAGACTCTGTCGGCATCCCACCTGGCCACCCCTGCTGTTGTGACCACCAGCTGTGCTGGACACAGCTAGGCAGCCCCTCTGGGCAGGCTTCCCTGCTGTGGTCTGCATAGTACTCCCTGTGCGTCCTGGGACACTCTGTGCCTAGCTCCACTAAGCAAGAATTAGGTGGGAAGGTTCGTGGAGGGTGGGGGTGCGGCTCATGTGATTTGGAGTAGTACCCACTCTGAGCCCTGGCCTCTGCCTCCCTTCCAGCTCAGGGCTTCTGAGCGACTCTTCTTCACATACCAAAATAGGCAGATCTTAACAGCCAAGAACTTCAGAAGAGAGGGCAGGAGACGACTTTTCTCTGCTAAAGGAAAAGCTGGCTGGTCGTCCCGATGGCGTCATCCAAGGAAACCAAGGGAGCACAGAAGGACAGAGCTAGCCTGGCTTGGGCGCTGCTTGGTGCCCCCGGCAGCTGCACTTCCCGCCTGGCGTGGTTATAGTGAGGCAGAGGAGGTTCTTCCTGGCCGACTGCCCATGGTTGGCTCCGGCTAGAACAGCTGTGGTGGTAGAAGCAGGCAGTGGAGACTTGTAACCTTCCACCTAGATTCCAGCTCTGCGTCCAGCATCACATGTTGTCGCTGTCAGCTGCCCAGAATAGAGTGGAGAGCCCTCAGAGGAGGAATTTCCACCAGCCAAGCTATTTCTTTCATAATTAATGTCAAAACCAGGTTTTTCCAGCTTTTTCCTGTCACAGATGTACCGGAAATCTAATACATCTTCCCCGAGCTCAACCAGCCGCCTCCTGACCGTTCAGCAAAGATGCTGAGGTCCTGAGCCTCAGGAAATTATATGAGATTTTATTAATATGTGGGCATTTTGAGGGGGGGTCTCTGATTTTTAACACATACTTAAGAGTATGAAAGGACCCCAGGAGAACTAAGAACTATTGTAGTCAGTCTTATAAAGAGCCGTTGAGCTAGCAAACCATCTCTTGCCTCCCAGCCTGCTCCTCCCGAATCTCCTTTCCTTTCTTCTCTGGCAGAGCTCACAGCTGAGTAGAGGAGATTATGTTATGGCATCTAGAGCTACAAGGAATTGCAAGGAGGAGCCGGCCCCACCGCCATCCAGTGCCTAAATCCCCTCTGGAGCAGACTCACCCAGCTATAGCCCTCCTGTGCAGTTGCTCCAGGGGCGAGAGCCCTTTGCCAGGACGGACAACCTTCCTTATGGTGAAGACAGTCCAAATCTGCTGTCCGTGACTGCTGCTGCTTGGTCCTAGATTAGCCCCCTCCCACCCTTGTGGGGTCACAGAACAAGCCCAGCCTCCTCTGGGTCCTAGTACTTAAATATAAAAAAACAGACTTCACATTCTTCTGAAAAATCATGAGCCACCAGCCCATGCCTGCAGCTTTTGCTCAGGTGACAAAGTTCTGAGGCCTTTCATCTTGTAACAGAATTATTGTGAAACGGTGCTATGAAGTTCCATGACGGTTACAAGACTGGTCTTAGACAATGTCTATCACTTTCTTATGAACTCTGTACAAAGTTTTGAAAGATAATTTGGTACCAGATGCACTAAGATACTCACTGTCATTTAATAATAGTGTTCAGTGTGCCTGTGAGTAGCAAAGACCCAAAGTAACAGTTTGAATAATAGAGAAGTTAGTTTTTCAGGTCCAAGTCTAGGGACAGCTGATCTGCTCTGTGGTGTATTCAGTGAACCTCCACTTCAGTCTTGTTGCTCTGCCCTGAAGACCCATCGCCAGTGTCACCTCATGGTCCAGTATGGCTGCTCCCACACCAGCCACCACAGAGGAATGAACAAGGGAAAGGATAGATAAAGGACATGCTCCTGCCGTCTCTTAATGTTCCCCAGCCTACTGCAGGACACCTCTGCTCACACCTCCTTGGCCAAAGCTCATTCACATGGCTTCCCCCTGGTGCTGTGCAGTCTATTCTGGACAGACATGGATGTGCCTAGCTAAAAATGTGGCCTCTGTTAATTTGGAAGATGGAGAAAGCAACTGCTGTGAAATAATAAGCTGTGTGGGCCACTGTTGGCACCCTCTTCACTGTGGCAGGCAGAAGCTTTCTACAGTTACATGTCCAGCCCTGGTCACTTTAGGCCACACTGAACTCAGATCCTGCACCAGCCCATGTGTCTCCTCTTCTATTCTTGCTTGAAGGGTTTCAGTGCAAAGGGATCTTTGATGTCAACTCAAATCATTTTTGGAAGTAGAACTGATATAAATAAGTGAGGCAAAATTAGAAGAGTATTTTAGATTTGATGAAATTCTATCAAATATGCTGTTACTTTGTTTTTCTCTATTTATTCTAGTCATTTATACATGACAACAGAATGCTCTTTGATTCATTGTACACAAATAGAGCACAATTTTTCACTTCTCTGGTTGTACACAAAGTAGGGTCATAGCATTCGTGCCATACATGTACCTAGGGTAATGTTGTCCGTCACATGCCACCATCTTTTCTATCCCCATACGTGCCCCCTTTGCCCAATCCAAAGTTCCTCCATCCACCCAATGCCCCACCCCCCATTATAGATTAGCATCCTCTTATCAGAGGAAACATTCGGCTTTTGGTTTTTTGGGATTGGCTTACTTCACTTAACATGATATTCTCCAACTCCATCCATTTACCTGCCAACACCATAATTTTATTCTCTTTTATTGCTGAGTAATATTCCGTTGTGTCTATATGCCACAGTTTCTTTCAGATACACTGTTATTGTAATTCCCACTAAGGTGGAGAAAAATGCTGGCAGGTAAACAGTGACCCAGCACCTTTTGAAAGGTGCATCCTGACGTCAGAGGTGTTCAGATCTGAAGGTGTGTGTCTCCAGGTGATGAAATAGCATCCCTGGACCAAGTACTTGTTCCTCTCAGAAAACAAGGTATCGCACTCTTCCCTGCCATAGAATGTTCTGGAGGGCGCAGGCCCTGGGGCTCTGTGAAGCCTGTTAGTGTTTGTCCTGTTTTATATACTTAGTTATGTTCTCTGTGATGAACAAATCGCAGTGTTTCATCACTGCGGCCAGCGTGGTTCAAAGTGAAGGTTTGCGTCCAGGGGTCTCGGTCGTCCTCTGCAGAGGGAACTGGGGCTGCCTTGGCTGGAGATGGGAGTCGAGAGGCTGCCCAGGGCATCGCCTGGCACCGTCTCCCATCGTGCGTGATCGGCTTCATTCACTGTGCTGACAGGGACACGGAGGTGGGCTCCTTCTGCTGTCCCCTGAGGACCCCTGCCTTCTCCTTTCAGGAAATGAATGGGGTACTGAAAGGCATGCTCTCGGAGTGGTTCTCCTCAGGGTTCCTGAGCCTCGAACGGGTCACCTGGCATTCGCCGTGTGAGGTGCTGCAGAGAATCAGTGAGTGAGTATGAGCCGCTTCTCAGACTGCCGCTGAGCCTGGGCGCATTCCTCCGTGTCCTGTTTGATCCCACAAGATTCCACATGGTGTTCACGGGGATCATGGCTGTCGCTGCATGTGGGGGAGGGGGCAGAGCACAGAAAAATCCGTTAGTCCTCAGTCACCTGGGTCTTGTTTACATCCTCGTGTTTAAAGCCAACAGGCCCATTCATGGCTTCTCAAGACCCTGTTATCAGAGTCGTGCAAGCTCTGGACCAAGTGGTTGTGTTAGTAATCCAAACAGCACGCACCCAGTTAAGTCCCCCTGGGATAGAACCTTTCGGTAAACTACATCATGCATGGTCACAGCGTCCAGGACAGTGTCACTCAGTCCTGTGTCGTGTCCTGCCTGCATTCCATGCTGTCCCATGGAATCTCAGGCTCAGAAAGGGTCCTGCTGTTGAAGCCTAAGTGACAACAGTGCCTGCTGTGGTTCACATGCCAAAAACAGTCATGGAGAGGCTGGGAGACAGGGCCGAGGGGCACAGCACAGGCAGCCGCTTCAGAATGCGGGGTCCCCAGGACAGAGAGCTCCACAGCAAAGCCACAGTTAGATTCTGTGTTGAAACCTACTGTAAAAATGCCTCCAAGAGCCTCACTCACTCCTCTCGAGATTGGCGTTAAGATTCAGCACCCAATTTTGTATGTAAAGTGGTCATTGATGATAGTTCTTCTCAGTGTATTTCACATTAAAATGTTTGTCTATAGATTTTTCAGGAGTCGGCTAGAGCTGTATTGAAAGAGCTTGACTTTCGTGGGTAGCATGAATAGCAATCAGCAAGTACTGTTTAACGTGAAGATTGGACACTCATTTCATCCCTGTTGTCCCTTGTCAGGGCTGAGGCTGTGCACCCTGTAAAGAACTGGATGGATATGAAGCGACGTGTCGGGCCCTACAGGAGGTGCTACTTCTTTTCTCACTGTTCAACCCCGGGGGAGCCCCTCATCGTCTTGCATGTGGCACTGACCAGTGACATCTCCAACAACATCCAGGTACCTGCAGTTGGTCACTTGAGGACAAGATAAGCATCCTACAAAGTTCCTTAAGGTTTTTGTGTGTTTGCTTTTTTACTTTGGTTGGATCCTTTATTTCAAGAATAAATTGTTTGAACCTTTTGGACTTTGTAATTGGGTGGATGCAGTCTCCAGGGTTGTGTTGCAGGGTGCAGGAGTGAGAAACACAGGTCCAGCTCAGGGAGAGTGCTCACTGGCTATGATAACTTTGAATTAAGAAGTGGAATCTTACAGGGTGATTCTGTGAGGCAGAAACGGGTGAGGGATGGAGAGGTAGAGGGACAGATGTGTGGTTGAGCTCTTCAGCCTTTGGTAAGGGCCTGTGGGGAGTTTAAGCCACGTGGTGGGGAAGTGAAAGATGGTGCCGTCTGCCTGACATGGACCCAGATGCTGCTGGAGAGTGGCAGGTGTGGGAATGGAGTTTGCTTCCATTTCCACATCCTGAGGCAAGCTGGGCTTCTGGAGAGGTTTGGCAAAAACTTCTGAAACAGAGCCTGTGGGGCAAGAGACCAGTGACCACACTGCAAGGTCTGGAGGTGGTAAGCAGGTCTAGACAAGGGGAAGGAGGGGAAAGGGAGTGTGAGAGCCTGGGCTTCCACTAGGAAGGTGCAGTGAGGTGGGGACTCGGGTCGGAATAGCCTACTGGGAGGATGAATGGATGGTAAGCAGTCTCTGCACACAGGCAGTGTCCTAGTCTAAGAAGTCAGAAGCTGAATAGGGCAACCAGGCACCTGTACTTGACTGGCAGGAAGAAATCCTGCAGGACTTTGTGTTTGAGGGGGTCGGGAGGCTCCTGTACTCTTGGTGGAGCTGAGCATTCCAGGTCCCCTCTGGGGATGTTTTAGCACTGGTATTAAAGTGTCAAATGTACCCTTCTTCCTGAAAATTCCACTCTAAGGGACCTGAGAGTCTGGGCGGCTGCTCATGTAGCACTGTTTGAAGCTGTGGAAGGCCAGCGATGGCAAGTAACTGCCCTTCAATGAGGGGTGGCCAGAGAGCGGTGTGTGTGGTGGGCTTGCCTGGCGTGGGCGAGGCCCAGGTTCCATCCCACCACCACAGAAGATGGTATATAAACATAGTATATGCACACGCACTGGATTTCTATGCAAGTGTGTAAATGTTGGTGTAGGTTTCTGTTTCGCCTGGACTTAGACTTGAGTAAAATGTTCAGGTTGCAGAAGAACGTGTGGAACATGGTCCCCTTTATAATATTCACAACACCTCTTGAGCACGTGCCCTGTGCCCATCCACCCATGAAACATGTTCCATGTGTTATTGCTCAGAACACAGAGTTAGGTCTTATTATTATGGGCCTCACTTTAGACATAAGAAATGGAAGTTTAGGGAACATCAGTAATGTACCCACAGTGACAGAGAAAGAAAGGGCCAAAGAGAGATTCAGACACAACCCTGTCCTGACCCCAAGGAGAAGTGCCTCCCATACTCCAGGCCAAACACCCCTACTTCAAGAATCAAATGATGCTGGAAGAAGTTAAAGTGGCTTCAGTGTATTCCTCAAAAGCAAGCTGGAGTGCCCCCGCTTCAAAGCAAAACAAAAGGCAGCTGCCACCTGCTGTTCCACTGTTACCAGGTGACCTTCAGGCTATTAGCGTTCAATAAACCCTGCAATTAAAAATGAGATCTACTGGGTGGCCACACCTGTAGTCCCAGCTGCCCCTCCCAGCTGCCCTGAGGCTGAGGCAGGAAGATCAGAAGCCCAGGCTCAGCAACTTAGCAAGACACTGTCTCAAAATTTAAAATAAAATAAGAACTGGGGATGTAGCTCACTGGTAGAGCTTCCCTGGGTTCAATATCCAGTACTCAAAATATATATAAAAAGTTTTTAAAATAAGAGCCAATAAAATCAGATTTCAGCTAAGTGACATTTCAATAGAAGTCATTTTTAGATTGTTTTGTGTATGAGTGAATGTGTTTCCATTTAGGAAAAACAAGAATGTTGGCAAATGATCAACAAGGTATATAGAAAAGCCATAAAAAGACAAGTTTCAAAAAAAAGAAAAATTATGTTGGACTGTAAGGGGCCTCCGGGAAATCTGAAAAACTGGAGTTGAGAGAAAAGGAGCAAAAATAACTAAAGGTAGAAAAAATCAGGCCTTTGAAAGAAAATCTGAAGAAATTGGAACTCAATAGCTGCAGTTGGCCCTGACAAAGCCTCAGTGTGTGACCTCTGGGTGTTACGGGGAGGATGGGGAACAAGTTCCATTTTGTACAAAGGCCTGAAAAAGGCAAAAAGGGGCTTAAATTGCCATGACAAAGCCTTCTTGGGAATTCCAAAGTGGCAGAGTGACCCATGCTAAGCAAACAACCAGAGGAGCTTGAAGGGGTCTCCTGAGAGTTCCGAGAGCAGAGCAGACTGGAGCAGGCCTGTTAGTCTTTACAGCCAGAACCTGCATCTGGTGCCAGACCTCTCAGCACTTTGATTTTCTGAGGCTCTTGTGACACAGGACAGGTGCCATGTGAGCTGAGGCGGCCGGCCCTTCTCAGAGCCACCTTGGTGTCTTCCAGGCAATCGTGAAGGAGTGCCCCCCCTCAGAAACAGAGGAGAGGAACAGGATTGCCGTTGCGATCTTCTACTCCCTCAGCCTGACCCAGCAGGGACTGCAAGGGGTGGAGCTGGGGACCTTCCTCATAAAGCGCGTGGTCAAGGAGCTGCAGGTGAGTCATGGGGGGGGTGGGGGGGGAGTCCTGTTGGGCCTAGATCCTTCTCATGTCTCTCAGGACCCAGGCTGAGAGAGCTGAAGGAAGGGAGGAGCAGAATAGTCCCAGGAGCCACGAGACTGCGGGAGGTGGGAGCAGAGCTGAGAACAGGCATCCAGAGTGGCTTCTTGATGGGCTGCA
This sequence comes from Marmota marmota marmota, assembly GCF_001458135.2. NCBI lineage: Eukaryota > Metazoa > Chordata > Mammalia > Rodentia > Sciuridae > Marmota > Marmota marmota. The sequence goes on along the minus strand of NW_026000222.1, from coordinate 4,009,725 downwards.
GGTGCAGACGTGTTCTGAGGACCTGGCTCTCCAGGGAAGCCTTGCCTGGCTTGCCCCGCTGTGACTGCTCGTGCTGTCACACACACACACACACACACACACACACACACGTCTGGGTGCCTCCTTCACTGTCAGCTGTCCCAGACCAGGTACCAGCACGGTCTTCCTAGCCATGCCTGACCTGTCCTGTCCCTGCCCACCCACACTCTCCAGGGCCTCTGACCCCTGACATCCCACCAGTGTGGGCTCTCTCGGGGTCTGTGAGAGTGCTAAGGTTAGACCAGGCAGCGTAGAGGTCAATGCTTTGGCTTGGTGTTGGTCTAATTCCCTTCTTCTTGTTGCCTGCAAAGGGCACCGGCTGTCCTATGGTGGACACACTCAGATGACCTCTGAGTGTAGCTTTTCAAAACTGTCTCTCAAGGGCTTGGGTGACCTCCAGTGAGTGGAATCTAGGTCTTAGGTTAAATGACTGGATTTCTAATGGCTCTGAGCACGCTGTCCTCTGCCTGGGTACTCTTTGCTCCAGTACAGGCTGTGGTGGCAGATGCTCTGCCTTCAAGGATGGCAGCTTGAAGTTAAATATTTTACACGCTTCATGCTACAGTCTTAGTCAGTTTTAATCTAAGAACTCAGCCGTCAGATTGGAACGGCTTCTTTATTGTCACTGTCTGCCACTTTTCCCCCAGAGGTGTTAACAAGCCACATATAATAATATAAGGTTTTTCTAGGCCCTTCTTCTTTGCTGTTGGTATTATGAGTAGGGCAACGAGGAGGACACTGAGGTAACGAGCCAGTAGCAGGGAGAGCAGAACCAGGGCTCTGGGTGATGCACCCAAGACTCCCCATGGTCTCGGAGCCACCTGACAGTAGTACTTAGGCACACTTGGCTGGGAGCCAAGGGTCCTCAGGGACTCTCCAGGGAAGCTGGTTCCCTTCTGCACAGAAGGTCTCACGGGGTTTATGAAAGCCCAACACTGGAGCCCCCTTCAATGCCCAGAGAAGGGAAGACACTGCATAGTCTTACCTTTTAATATTATTCTGTCATTAAAATTGTATTTTTTAATTTCAAGTGACATTTAGAATGTTTGTGATATACTCTGTAACATGGAATGTAGGTTGAGTGTCTTGTCCCTGTAAACATGAGCAGAGACAGGCCAGGTGTGCGAGGCCATGTTGGGCCACTGAGAGTCGTGTCCTCAGAGTGCTGGAGCACCATGGCTTGCTTCTCTTCTTTCATAAATTTTAAAGTTTTTTAAAAAAAAATTTTGTAGTTGTATGTGGGCAAAATACCTTTATTTTATTTGTTTATTTTTATGTGGTGCTGAGAATCAAACCCGGCACCTCACGCATGCTAGGCGAGCGCTCTGTCACTGAGCCACTATCCCAGCTCCTCTCCAGCCCTTTTTGAATTTTTATTTTGAGACAGGGTCTTGCTAAGTTGCTGAGGGCCTAAGTTTCTGAGGCTGGCTTCGAATTTGCAAGCCTCCTGCCTCAGCCTCCTAAGTCTCTGGGATTACCAGTGTGTACCACCGTGCCTGGCTATCATTTTAATAATGACTGAACCAAGTTATGGTGACACACCCCACCTGCCCCTCCTGTCCCCCTAGTTATAGCTGGGCCACCACTTAGATGTCACTTGGTGCTTGTATACCAAGTGTCAGACTGGGTTCTGGGGCCACAGTGGTCTCCCAGGAGAGGGACATGGTGCAGTAGAAGGATGAGGTCTGTGGTCAAAAACTGTACCATGTTCCTCATGAAGGGGCTGTCCCTCAGATTTTATGCAAGCCCCCAATCCTGGCCTCTGTTTTGCAATGTGGCAAAAGGATGGATTGAAACCTGGCCTAGAGGCTTGCCTTGGGGTTTCAGATGCTTCTAGGGCCTGGCAGACACCAGCTTCCTAATGTGCCTTGAAAGAAGAAAAATGTAGTAATGGACATCACATGTCACTCTGCCGATTGTGCAGCAGCATTCATGGCTGAGAGGAGTAGACAGTGGACGAGGGACCTCACACCACCTGCTGAACTGTGTGTTTTCTCTGCCTTCCTCTCACCCACCTGCTCGCAGAAGGAGTTTCCTCACCTGGGGGCATTTTCAAGCCTGTCACCTATACCTGGATTCACCAAGTGGCTTCTGGGGCTTCTGAACTCACAGACAAAGGAGTATGGGAGGAACGAACTGTTCACAGATTCAGAATGTAAAGAGATCACCGAGATCACTGGTGGCCCCATCCAGGAGACCCTCAAGGTCATGCTCAGCAGCAGCGAGTGGGTGAAGTCGGAGAAGCTGGTGCGCGCGCTCCAGGCTCCCCTCATGCGGCTGTGTGCCTGGTACCTGTATGGTGAGAAGCACCGTGGCTTCGCCCTGAACCCTGTGGCCAACTTCCACCTGCAGAACGGGGCTGTGATGTGGCGCATCAACTGGATGGCTGACAGCAGCCTCAGGGGCCTCACTGGCTCATGTGGCCTCATGGTCAACTACCGCTACTACCTGGAGGAGACGGGCCCCAACAGCATCGCCTACCTGGGCTCCAAGAACATCAAAGCTTCTGAGCAGGTCCTCAGCCTGGTGGCCCAGTTCCAGAAAAATAGCAAGCTCTAGGCACCAGCCTCCACAGTTCAGATCCTGCTCAGAAAAAGGTGGTCTTCCTGATGGGTCAGGTTGTGGATCAGAAGGGCCTCTGAGGAAAACCACAGCTGTGCTGTGTGGCCTGCCCACAGTAGGGTGCCCCGCCAAGCCATGCCCCAGCTGTCACTGTGCTGGTAAAGAAGCGCTGCCAGACGGAGGTGGCAGATGCAGGTGCTGAGGCCTCTGCTGCTGCCCAGGGCCAATCCTTGGGCCTTATAAGGACCAGGGCAGAAGGCCCCAGTGAGAATATAGTCTCATTTGGAGCTTGTAGAGCATAACTGTAGCCATTTCTGTCCACTAGGTACAGGGGGATAAAGGGCTGAGCTACGTCTACCAGGGAAATTCTGAAGCTTGTGAAGGTATGGGACTTATGATTTGCACAGAATATAGTAAATTAATCACTGAACACAGATGCTGCTGTCGAGGCCTCAGTTGGGGTGTAGCTTTCAAACTACAGTGATTCAAGTTCATAATGAACCGAATAGTAAAGAACAGGTTTGTTCTATAAAGCTTTAAATGTGTTTACTTAATGGTGGTTGTCTTTAAGATTAGAGTCCTGGCCAGGCTGGACCAGCTCTGAGGTATCAGCTGTGCTATCCGTCTGAGGCAGCTGTGGGCAGCACGGTTGGGAGGGGCCTGGGAATGTGGGACCAGACTGCCATGTGGGAAGAGGCCGTCGCAGCCTGAGGGTGGGGGCTGTATCTGTGCTGGTCTGTGTCCCACGTCTGTGTGCACAGTGCCCTGGCTCTTCTTAGTTGAGCAGACAGGCCCCTGCCCTCCTTGCTCCTCTAGCCCACCGCAGGTCCTCTGTCAGCCCCACCTGGGTGTGTTGACAGCAGCAGATGGTGTGGTGGTGCACCCTGGGGGCAGCAGTCTGGTGCCACTGTGCCTTTTATAGCAGTATAAGAGCCCTGGGCTTTGGAGTGACTCACAGGCTTATCGTCCACAGTCCCTGGCATCTGCCGCCTCCTTCCTAAAGGCAGAATCCTCTACAGCAAAAGTCCCCAGCCCCTCCGTCACCTGTAAAGCTGCCTCTTCTCACCGTCATCCTTCCCTCAGCTTCTGGCTGAGGCCATGAAACCAGTGACCCATCCTACCCTCCACTCCAGATGCCACGGAGGGTCTCGGGTCGGGTTCCTGCTGGCTGCTTCCAGTGGTGTTGTCTCACCTGCCTGGTCCCGTTTCTCCTGTGTGAGAAGGAATAATGGCTGCATGGGGTGGGCTGTGGTGGCACTGCAGGGGCTTTGGCACACAAGGAAGTGTGTGAGTTAGCAGCTCAGTTCATCAGGAGGGGCTGCAGAGGGGGGCGGTGGGGCAGTGCTTTGGCCGTCCCCGCAGGCTACAGCCCCTGCCCTCCAGACGCGGGGGCCGCAGGCAGATCCAGCATCCAGTTCTTTTGAGTCATCGCAGAGGCAGGTGTTCTGACCTCCCTGGAGCTGCAGTGAGGGCAGCCACCATGCCAGGCTGGCACATACGTGGCACGGGGTTTTGCCACTCCAGAGCTCCCCTTGTGGCCTGAGGTGAGGCCAGCATCTCAGAATCCCCAGGCACAGAGGAGCAGCCCGAACTTGCTGCCTGTCACTGTCCTGCAGGGCCAGGAGCTGGCATGGCAGCACTGAGTGACAGGCAAGGCCAGACCTCACCCCTCCCCACAGCATGGGCCTCCTTCCCCCTCCCTGCCGAGGGGAACAGACACCCGCCCTGCAGCCCTCCCACAGCCTCACCCACAGCCAGTGGCCTTCTGCGCTCATCCTGCTCCCACTTCTCACCCTGTGTTTAGCTGATGCCAGGGAGGGCAGGAGACGAGCAGACAGACGGACACACTGACCTCCCTGGCCCCACTCTAATCAGTCATGGGAATGAGCCTGGAGGGCTGTTCCCCAGTCCTCACATCACCTGCATTACAAGAAAGCCCCCAGAACCCTGGACAGGCGGAGGCCTCTGGCTCCCCAACCCATCACAGACGGCCAGGCTGCCCCATTGTGCACCGCTCATCCTCACATAAGGCAGAGCAGAGCGCAGCCAGGTTGAAGGTGGCAAAAGGCTGGTGTTTTAAATTTGTGTTCCTCAGGCAAGTGCTACCCAGTGCCCAGGGACATTATTGCAAGGGGAACACAGAGGCTAAGAGTGCAGTCCCAGACCTGGTTTCCATTGCACTTGTTCTTGGGGACACTTTGACCAAAGTGTCTTCCTCTGCACAGTGCCTGGCAGAGTGACTGGTTCGTAGTAGGTACCCAATAAATTGTTGTCATTAGGAGTAATTTTCTATGCCCCGCATTCCAGGGTAAGTCCATACCTGCCCCTGCGAGGAGCCTGCTCCCTACAGCAGTTCCTCTCCCAGCCCAAGGTTCAGGCCCTGCACTCCCAAGCCTCTCTCTGGTCCTGTCTGGGGACCGTCCTGCTGCCCTCAGTGTGCTGTGTGCCCTCCATCCGGTCCTCGAGGGTTTCCTCAGCCTTGTCCTCCTGGGATTCAGATTTAAGGGGTGCTCGTGGACTTGGGGGTACCTGACTTATTCATAGCCCCCTTTTTCCTGGAAAAGGCAGCACACGGCAATGGCAGAGGACTTTGGCACCAGCCAGTGCCGGGTGGGCACCCCAGCTCTTCACTCCCTCACGTGCTTTCCTCAGTTTCCTCGATCTTAGCAGGGTGGCCAGGGCACCTCCCTCGCGGAGGAGCTCCATGGGACGATGTATAGAAAGCCTTCATGACACCAGGCCTCACGAGCACACCTGCCGTGGTCACTGCAAACAGCCCTTCCCCTGGACTTCAGGGGCCATAGTGACACCCAGAGGAAGGTTCTGGGCCCTGCTCCCTTTGTTTGGATATTAAAATGTTGGTTCCCGGCTGTCCCTCACAGTGGCTGTGCGTGGCTTCAGCAGCTCCTTCCTGGTCTCCTCTGCACTGCCTCGGGCAGCCCGAGTCTGCTTCTGAGTGTCCCTGTCAGTCTCCCTGTTCCCTCCTTCCTTCCCCGAGGGTATGGCCTTCATCCAGGCCAAGCACCAGGAGTTGATAGCTGGGTCCTCTCTCTGCCTGGAGGTGGGGACATCTGTGCACGAAGGGTCTGCTTCTGCTCTGTATGGGTGGAAGTGGGGATGGGGCTGGAGGTTTTGGTAAGCTTCAGCTTATTCCCAGCTTTATTTAAAGTTAAGCACAAAGTGTGTTTAAGATTCAAATGCAGTGAACCAATCTCTCTCTCTCTCTCTCTCTCTCTCTCTCTCTCTCTCTCTCATTTTAATTGGATTTTGAGGCATTCGTTGGACTATGAAGTCCATTTTGATCTCTTGTTAGAAACAAAGCTGCCCAATGATTTCTGTTCACCACAGAAAATTTCTGCTTTGTTGGCAGTTTAGCCAAATTGAGGTGACCCCAGATCTTTGTCACCTTTGTCTTGTTTTGTTCCATTTGCATTTATCACCTTGCCCTCTTGATCATCACAGGAGGAATGGAGAGAGAAAAAACATCCATGGGTCTCTGCTCACACATTCCTGGTCTCCAGACCGCCTCCCTTCCCTAGAGCCTCATTCCGTCCGTGTCCCACCCCAGCCAGAGAGAGCCCCCTCATTCACAGATGAGGGCTGAGCAACTGGAGAAGGTGGGGCGGGGACTCAAACCCAGGCCCACCAACACCCAGCCCTCATCCATTCTGCCATCTGCCTTCCTGTGGAAGGGGAACTGAACAGGGCCCAGGCCCTAGGAGAATCCCCCCAGCAGAGAGACTCAGCCAGCCCCTCACTCTGGCAAGAACAAAGGCGAGTAAGGTCCCAGAGCAGCCAGACCAGACCAGGATAACCAAGGCAGGGACTGCAGAATGTGCCACCCTGGCAAGGGGGGTACTCAGAAGGACTGCCCTATGGGAGGGGCCTCCCTGAAATCCAAGCATATGCAGCAGTTGCTGTAGTGCCACCAGGGACAGAACTCAGCTCCAGCTGGTTCAGGGCCGAACGGAGGGAACATGGCACAGAAAATCTAAGGCATAAGACCCCAGTCCAGTGGGACACGCACGCTCAGGAAGAGTGGCAGCCAGGCCCCTGGCCACCTCAGCTGTGGCCCCATTCTTACCAAAGGAAGCAGGGCAGCCTCCACCTTGCCTGACCCTCACGGTCCAGGCTCTGCCTTGTCCAAGGTAGAAGCAGTGCTGACCACCAGAGGGTGAGCTACAGGGGGGATTGGGCTCTGGGGTCCTCTGGATGGAAGCAGTTGCTCTCTGGGGCGTTGGGTGGAGCAGCTAGCGTCCACTCTTCGGGTGGAGGAGAGGAGAGAAGTGGCCCAGGCAGTCCCTAGGAAGGAGGGAGGTGGAGTGGGCATCTCACCCCAGAGGAGAGCTCTACATACACCTGTGGCGAGGCTGGAACCACCTGTCAAGTCTGCCACTGTGAACCTCTGCAGTGCCTGGCACGTGGCAGGGGCTTGGTAAATGTCTTTGCTGTCCCCACTCCTGCTGTCCCAACAGCTCATCCTGGACATAATTTGATCCCTTCAAGACAACTTGGTGTAAGGGAGGGGGAGAGGCCCAGCGCTCTTCTCATGGGAGGCATGAGGCTCGGGGTGCTGCTCCGAGGTGGGGGCCATTCGCCCTCTCTCTCCCTCCCCTTCCCCAGGAGACCACTGACATGGCTCATGATGCCACCTCTTCTCAGCAGCTCTGCTGAGGCCCCCAGTGCCCTCCAAGGGCTAACCCAGCCAGGTGCCTTCTCCAGGGCGGCCCTCTGCCAGGGGCGTGCCCGCAGGTATTCTGCTCTGCTTGGCCAGACACCCTTCAAGGCCTGTCCCGGGATTCCCTTTCTTCCCTAGAGAAGCTCATCTGCTTCCAGGTCTTCCCTGGCCACCTGCACATGAAGGGCAAGAGTGACCCCTCCCCTTCTGCCGGGGACAGCCCCCATCTGCGGTACAGTTCTCGTGGCACAGTTGCTAAAGCTTTCCTACTCGGAAGCCGGTCACTTAGACACACACCATCCCTCAGCTGCCCTTCACTGGGCACTGTTCATGGTGGACATCGTGCAGCGCACTCAGACCCCACCAGTCCTCTCCCCACCTGAGGATGAGGACTCCGAGGCCCAGGGGGCTGAGGGGGCTGTAAGGGGCCTGAAACCCTATCAGGAAGTTCCCTTTAAACACCAAGGGAAATTGAAAAGACGGACTTCTCTTCTCAGTAGCCCCACGTCTCTCAAGCAATGAAAGTGTCCCCATGTTCCCTGGTGGGGGCTGCCCAGCTGTGAACCCAGGCCTGAATGACTGTCACTTGGGGCCCACTGGTTCCCATCCTGTGAATGCCACTGTTCATGACCACCTCTCCTGGGGCTGCAGCATCTAATGAGATGGCACAACACCTGCCCACAGTGACCTCAGTGGGACAGCTCAGATGGCAGCGGGTCCTGGTCTGCATTCATCCCAGGTGCCGTCCGCCCGTTGCCACTAGATGGTGCTGCTGCTGCCAGCCTCCTCTTGAACTGGGAGTTAATGCTAACTTTGTTTGTGGTGCTGGAGATGGAGCCAGGGCTTTGGGGGCAGGCGCTTCACTGCTGAGCTGCACCCCCAGCCCTACAGCTGAGCTCCCAACAGGTAACACATCCATCCAGGCCCTAAACCTGTGCCCAGAGCTGCCCCAGCTCCCAGTTATCCCGTAGGACTAAGTAACGGCTCAGAGCTGCACAAGCCTGCAGTGTCCCCTCATTCCCAGGGCTTGCCCGGCTCCTCCCGCCCTTCAGTCAGGCCTGTGCTCAGCTCTATTTGCTGCTCTTCATAGTGTAGCAGGCCTTCGGACCCACAGCTGTCCCAGAGCACACCCATCCCGCACCCCGTCCCTCTGTGGGTCTTGGCTCAGGCTGACGGGACCTAAGTGGTTAGGCCAGGAGCCCAGATCACAGACCCCAATCCCAACAGACTCAGGGGCTGTGGTTCCCAAACACCAGTCCTCTGCTGACCGTCACTGCAATCTTTTATATCACTCCCATAAATAAGAATGCCATGTCTTGTCATTGAGTAGAATTTAAGAGTAAAAAATATATGAAAAAACAACCAATGTCAGTGAATTTTAGTTAGATACAGTTGCTTTCTCTTTCAAATAAATGGGGGAGGAGATTAATATATGTTAGAAATATTTAAAATATACTAAGCTCCCACTGACACCAGTCAAGCCCAGAGCACTCATGTCTCTTGCTAATGTCCTTGAAACAAGGCCACCACAAAGGTTGGTGCAGTGTGCCACCAACAGTGGGGATCAAGCTTCAGAGAGGAGCGGGGGTAGGGGTGGCTACAGAGGCTAGGTGAGAGGAAAGGCATGTCGTGGAATGGTCAGGTCCTTCCCTTTGGACAGCAGGGACCCAAGGGATCCCTGCGTGAGAGGTTGGAGCGTCCCAGGGGGCCAGTCAATTTTGTGAGTTGATGTGCCCACACTCGGTCCGTTACTCAGGCAGGAACCGCCGGCCCCTCCACAGCACCCTCATCACAGGTGACATCGTGCTGCCAGGCTGTCCAGCCGTGCCATTACAAAGCAGGAGAGAGGCTGGGACGTGTCTCATTAGAACCCTGGTGTGGGCTGGGCGTGATGGCGCACACCTGTGATCCCAGAGACCTGGGAGCCTGCGGCCTGCACAGCTCAGCAAGACCCCATCTCAAACTAAAAAGTTACAGCGCTGGGGACGTAGCTGAGGTCGAGAGCCCCGGGTTCAATCCCCAACGCCAAAAAAGGAACCCTGACACGGATCAGGTCCTTATGCTGCCCTCGGGAGCCACGGAGCCATTACTGAATTCACAATAAATAATGCACTGATTGTAGTTATTTTTTAAAGTAAAGTAATTTTTCTTTTTTTAATCGTTTTTTATTTTTTTAGTTTTCGGTAGACACAACATCTTTATTTTTTTTTTTTTTATGTGGTGCTGAGGATCAAACCCAGCGCCTCGCCCATGCCAGGCAAGCGTGCTGCCACTTGAGCCACATCCCCATCCCAAAAGTAAAGTAATTTTTCTAATTACAATTTTTCAGATTGCCATTCCAAATGGCCACTTGGTAAACAAGGTTTTGGACAAAACACGTGGCAGGAACTTCCTGGTGGCCAGGGTGCCCTGGAGGGGGCAGCTCCTCTTCCTGCCCCTCCAGTCTTGCTTCTGCTCGGGGCAGCTGCTGTGGAGAAGATCTTAAGCTCAGAGCTTCTTGGGAAGAGGCCTGACGGTGCGGCTCCTCCCACAGCTGTCTGGAAGGGTCCAGTGAACACAGACGCTTGCCCTTGCCCAGGCGGGCTGCAGAGGCGTCCTCCTGAGCAGGCCAGGCCAGCCGCTGGAGCCACCCCTGCGCTGCCCCTGCAGGTGTGCTAGACCCTCTAGCCATGTTCTGACATCACCCGGCTCCTCCTCCCGGGGTTGGTGGAGCAGCTCTCTTGTTTACACTGGGGTCGGAGGCTTCCCTGGGGGTGGCTGAGCTGGCAGCCACCTGGGGAGCAGGACTCAGCTGCTCAGTGGCACTGCACACCGGCAGCTGTCACGAGTAGAGTCACAGTGACTCAGAGAATGCCGGCCCTGCACCAGGCCCTGGGGCATCTGGGCAGGGGTCCCCTCCCTCAAGGAGGGTTCACTCAGTCCCTGCAGGCCAGCAGTGTCTGGTCCTCATGCCCTGGGAAGGATACCATCAGCCACCATCTCAGCTGGTTCCTAAGTCCCAGAGAACGCATGGAGAAGTCTGGGTCCAGCAGGGCCATGGGGAGGCCCCCGGTTCTCCCCGTCCCACCGGCCTGCAAGCTGGGCTTGCACAGTTCACTTGGGGGTTTAGGGAACAGACATCCCACTCCTCAGAGCCCTGTCCCTCCTTCTCCCTGACCCCCACCTCAGGGGTCCCGGTGCTGAGTGGCGCCAGTGGAGCAGGAAGGCAGATGTGTAGACACCGTCTCCCAGACCTACTAGGCCTCCTGTAGGCGCAGAGCTAAGAACCCTCACAGGCAGCACAGCAAGAGAGCCGGAGCCCCACTGGCACCACAAGGGACCCTGGGCCACAGCACTCAGCTGCTGCCATCATCTCCGCACTCCTCCTCCCCCTTTCCTTCTCTCCTCTCCCCCTTGGCCTCTCCCCTCTTCCTCTCTCTCCTCCCCCCCCCTCTTGCTGGCCTTCTCTTGCTACATGCTGTCCCTGCAGCGCAGCCTGGGACGTGGGCACAGGTGAGGCCCCCACGTGAGCCTTTGGCAAGCAGGCGGTGGCTCTGGGCCCACAATGGCAGTGTGGCTCCCAGGCCAGGGTCTCAAGTGCCCGACTGCAAGCGTCCCACCTGGCCCTCGCCTGGGACTCATTCAGCAAGGTGTCCCCGCTCTCCAGGCCCCACCACTGAGGCAGCAGCTGTCCTGGGGGAGCCACGGCAAGAAAGAGCAGGCCCAGCAGGCCCCAGCATGGCCTCAGAGGCTGCCCCATGACCAGACACCCAGGCCAGTCCAGGCCAGGACTTTGTGATGCGATAAACAGGCCAGCCTGGTCCTTTGTCCCCTGGCTTCCCTGTGGCCACATCCGGGGGGGAGGTCCCCTGGGGGACAGCCAGCTCCACTGTGCTTGCACCTCCTGCACCAGCTGGTTGCCTCCACAAGCCTGTTCGTCACCAGGTAAGGAGACCGTGTGGGAGGGGCGTTGGGGTCTGGGGTGCGGACCTAGCTGACTATAGAAGAGGGGACTTTAGGAAGGTGGGGGCCTGGCCCTCTGGCCCTGGAGCAAAGAGAGCTAAGCTTATGGCCACTCGAGAGTCAGCTGCCTGGACACGAAGCATCTCTGGAGGGTGCCACGCTCCTGAGGCCTCCATCTCCCTGGCAGTGACATGGGCTCCCTAGGACCCTCTGGGAGGGACGCTGAAAGGGAAAGTGAGCCTCCCCATAGAGGCCCTAGCACAACCTCACACACAGAACTGCTCGAAGCACGGTGGCCATTGTCCTCGGGCCTGGAACTGACCACTGCTCGCTCCCATCTCTCAGGCCACCAGCCCCTGGCTGAGTCCCCAGCCCCAGGCCTCCTCAGGGAGCAGCCATCACCTGCTCCCCGCCCACCTGTCATGAGCCTTTGGCAAGCAGGCGGTGGCTCTGGGCCCACAACGGCAGTGTGGCTCCCAGACCAGGGTCTCAAGTGCCCAACTGCAGGCGTCCCACCTGCGTCCTTACAGCCAGGACTGGTCTCCCTGCTCATGCCTCTACCTTCCGGCAGCTCAGGCCCCAGCTAGAGGCCCACCTGAGGTTTTACCACTCCGCCTGGGGTCCCTAGGAGACCCTCTTGTGCCCCGGGGTGGGAGTCACATGCTGGGACTGAGCCACAGGCTCGGCTGGCAGGCCCAAGGCCCTCCCCACCACCTGACCCACCCCACAGCAGCAGATCCTGCCACCCGGCTGGCCTCTCTTCCCAGGGTCTCTGCTGCCCCACTCGCCCCATCGGGGCTTTACCAGCACCTCCTTCCCAACCCTGACCCCGGGTCGTGGGGTGGTCGCACACAAGCCCCAGCCACCCACCAGGAGCATCTGGGGAGTTCTGCGTAGTGCCAACACCAAGGCCTCTGGACAGGGCTCCCCGTGCCTGCCATCCCATGCCACCAGCAGAAGTGACAGCTGGGTCTGGGTGGCATCCAGAGCCTCCAGGTGCCTGGTTCTTGTCCCGTTGATCCAGCCCTGCTCCCCTGGGCCCTCGGCCTCTGCTCCCAGCTACTCGGGACTCTGGTTGAACTAGAGGCCATGCTTAACCAGGAGGGACCCCAAATCTCTCCTGGTCCTTTCTACTGATGGTGGCCCCAAGGAGGAGCCTTCAGCCCTGAGCACCAGTCCCCGTGCTGGCACCCCGTCTGCACTGTGGACCAGCAGGCCTGGAGCTGGACAGGTCCACTCTGGAGGGACATCTGGTCCCAGCGGGAGGCTGAGTGCCGAGAGCAGTCAGGAGCCCTCGACTGGCTGAGCCAGGCCTGGGCTCCTCTGCCTTGACAGTGCCTCTGCCATTCCTGTGTGGCGACCCTGGGAAGGTCATTTTACCTCAGTTTTCTCATCTGTAAAATGCCTAGAATAGCTGCCTGCTATGGGGATGCTGAGACACCCGAGGGACCCAGGCAGAGACCACTGAGCGGGGGCGGCGGGCGAGTTCTCCCACCCTAATGTCCCTGGGGCTCTGCCCCTGTCCCTGGATGTCACACCTGCGCCTTCTCAAGAGCTGTGGCTCCCCTTGCCTGCACCCCGTGCAATCTGCCCGGTTCTACGTGCCTCGGTGGCAGCACAGGCAGACGAGGCCATGTGGAGCCAGGCGACACCGTCACCTTTCACATGCCCCCTTGTCCCTTGCCCTGGTAGATTCGGTCTCTGGCAAAGCCAGAAGGTTCTGCCAGGGAGACCAGGCACCCAGCTCAGGCGGGGAGAACCTGAGAGAGCCCCAGCACTCTTGTCCTGCACTGTCCCTTCGTCCCCCCATGTGCCACGCCCCCACTCTGCTGGGAGAACAGGCCCCACAGCTGGGCTGCAGCCACATTTGAGGCTCTAACCTTACACTTGAAGGGAAAGGTAGAAAGGTACTCCAGAACACAGCCTCTGTGGGGCTCATCCCCGCCCCTCCTGTGTGAGGGCCCTGTGGCTGGCGGAAGGAGGCTTGAACCGGCGGAATATGCTCCCTCACAGTCTGGGCCAGAAGCCCAAAATCAAGGTGCCAGCAGGCCCTGCTCCTGCAAAGGCTCTGGAGAGGGTCCTGGTGGCTCTCCAACTCCTGGGCCTCCAGGCGCCCCTTGGCTCTGTCTGGGTCTCGATGGTCACCTGGCTTCTCTGTTCTTACTGAGCTGTGGAATTTTTCTCGTTTCGAGATTCTTGACCTCATTGCATCTGCAAAGACCCTTTTTCCAAACAAGGTCACATTACAGGTTCTTGGGATTAGGATGTGGACATGGGTTTGGGGGGCACCATGCAGCCCACGACACCCTCTCCAGGTGCAGTGGTGTCTGAACACCAATGAGGAGATGCCCCAAGCAAGAAGGGACAAGCTGTTGTGCTCCACTGACAGTTGATGACACAGTCCCGTACAGGGAGAGGAGCACCCGAGGTAGAAAGTCTTCAGGGGACCCAGACCAGCCCCTCGTTGACAGCTGAGAACCCAGGCCAGGCTTGGCTTGTTGGTCTCTGGTTTTGTTTTTGCTGGGCTGGAACAAAGCCCAGGGCCCTGCGAGCGCCCTCCACTCCTTCACATCGCCAGCCCAGGCTTTGAAGAGTGGGTCTCTCAGGGCCACCTCCTTTTCTGCACCATCTTTATCTGTCACCATCTTTATCTGGTCACCATCTTTATCTGTCCCAACCACTCGAGGGTCTGGCCACCCTCCAGACCCTTCCCCACACAGTCAGGCTGTGGCAGCACCTTTGGGAGCCTGTCCTGTCCCACTCACCTCTCTGCCCTCTCCTCCTGCACCCGCTAGCCTCCTCTGCACTGCACCCCTGGAAGCTCAGCACTAGCCCTGAGCTCCCCGTGGCCATGACCCCGGGGACCGCCCCTTGCCAGGCCTCACTGTGACCTGCAGGAGTCTCCCCTCTCCTCGTGGGTTTGAGTCTGCTTTCTGTCTGCTGGCCTGTCCCCTGCTCCATCTGTGACAGCACCACCATCTTACCCCTGTTCCCAGGACTAGCCCCACCGCGTCCCGCCCCTTCAGCCACACAGAGGCCCAGCTCCACCCTCCACTCCCCATCTACTGCTCTTGGCCTTCACCAGCCAGAAAGCTGTTGGGTACTTCTGGGGAGCCGTGGGTTTGAAGGTGCCCTGCCAGGGCTGACCTCTCCGACTATCTCCAGGAATAGAAAGGTCTGTCCCAGATGGAGGAGCCCAGGAGGCCATGTTGCTTGTCCCCAGGGAAGAGAACAGGAAACGCCCTGCCTCTGGGAGCTTGCACCCCGGTGTGGGTGCAAATCAACAAGTTTAGACAAACAAATGAGCGAGTAAGTGTGAAGCACATAGAGCGTCGACTTGACGAGGCTCTGTAGGAAGTCTGCTAGGAGAGCAGGAGTCACCCAACCCAGTGGCTCTGGTCTCTCTGAGGGGAGTGTCTCAGTGGAGACCTGAGCACAGTGAAGGAGCAAGACATGTGGCTGGGAAAAGCCATCTAGGCCCAGGACGGCACGTGCAAAGGCTCTGAGGTAAGAGTGTGCCCAGCCCAGCCAGGAGCCCAGGGAGGTGGCAGAGGGGAGGAGGCCAGACTGTCAGCAGGGACTTGTTAGTGCCCATAGTGAGGGCTCATCAGAGGGCTGGGGACAGCCCTGGCTTTGCTGGGAGGGGCTGATGGTTGTGGCATGGAGGTGCTGGAGGCCAGGTGGGGCACTATTGTCCAACTCTGAAACTGTCTGCAGGTAGAGCCGGTGTCCTTGCTGTGGATTGGGGTGTGACTGAGGGTCAATGTTGTCCGAGGCGAGGCCTCAAGCTGAGCAGGAGAGCAATGTGGGGAGGCCTTGGGCCTCAACAGGAGCAGCCTCCCCTGCAGGGGGCAGCCTGGGCCACCGGGGAGAGCAGGCAGCAGGGCCTGTTTCGGGGCTCCCCTCTCTACCCACTGCTGCCCCTCCCTCTTGCCAGTCCTGCCTGCCCTGAGCATCACCCACCCGGACCTGTCAGGAGCTGGGGACACCAGAGGGACACCCTGGCCCTGAGCACCTGGGACACAGCCCCACTGCCTAGGGCCCCATGACGTCCCCAGACGCCCTCGGTCTGGCTCCAGGCCACCCAGAGCAGAAGGCAGCCTCCTGCCAGGGCGCCCCAGGTGCAGGGATGGGCAGGCCAGGCCCTCCTCCAGGATGTGGTCAGCGCTGGAGGCAGCCGCACGAAGGGGCGGACAGGACCCAGGAATGGCCTCAGGCGGCGGCAGGCCCACTCTTGAAAGCAGGGAGTGCGAAGCTCCCCTGGAGGGGGGCAGTGGGACGGAGGGCGGCGGGGGCAGCGGCCTGCTGCCTGGCCCAGCTCCGCTCCAGGCTTCCCCTGTGCTGATAGGACGTGGTGACGGCACGAGGCTCCGTGCAGAGCTCCTGTGCCAGGCGAGTTGGCGGCCGAGGCCTTCCAGGCCCGGGCGGGCACCATCACGGTCTGCATCTCACCCGCGAGGAAGCCGCAGCTCTCCAGCCTCCCTGGGGCTCCCTGAGGGTCCTGCCCTGGCCTCAGACAGGCGAAGCCCTTCAGCCCTGGACGCTGCATGTGCCCCTGACTGGCAAAGGTGCTCCAGGCCTCAGGGCGGACACCACCTCTCCGTCTCCCCGCGCTCGAGCGCCCCTCTTGCTCATTGACAGCTCCCCCGTTCAGGGTGCTCTGCTGAGTGCCACCTGTTTGCAGAGCTAGGCCAGGAACACAGCCACACATAGGACGGCGAGGCCCGTCCTGGCAGGCCTGGCCTTGGCGAGAGACACATCTGGGCACTACCAGCACCCGCCCTGTGGGCGTCCTGACCCCCCTCCCTGCTCTCCTCCTGTTGAATAGTCATGAACTCACTGGATCTCGCCTTGCGCTGGCTGGTGGCCCCACACAACCCTGGAGGATCACTGATCACCATCAGGGAATTCCTCGGCCTGTCCCCCCCGCCCAGGGGTTCCGCGCAGCTCTCTTCTCCCCTCTGCACCCTCAGAACCTCTCTCCTGCTCCTCAGCAGGAAGACAGGAACCCAGAGTGGCTTCAAAGGTGATCCGCGCGTGCCATCCCGAGCTCAGGGTCTCCTGCCGAGGAACGCCTGCTGCCTCTGAGGAGTTCTTCAGGGAGGACAGCCCAGTCATCCCCCCACGACCACGTTGGGGTCTCCTGGGTGCACTGGCTCTTTTTCTGAACATCTTCCAATTTTCCGGTGCTTCTGCTAAGATGTGGGCTCCAGACCAAGTATTGTTGATGGTGCCAAATCCAGCAGCCATCGCCTTCCACATCCTGTAATCTGTGCCTTATTAACACCAGCCACAGTGGCCACACGAAGACCAGCCTCTCGCCTCTCCTGCTGCTCCGGGTCTCGGGCAGCAGTGCTCTCCTGGCTACCCGCTGCAGGCACCTGGAGGGGGTTTTAATCCCGATCCTTGGCCACACCCAACATCTCTGGAGATGGCTTCTAACAATTACCTGGGTGCCCAGGGTAGAAGACGGCGTGCTGGTGTCCTGTGACCTCCCAGCCCCAGGCACTGTTCTGACTCTCTGAGTCCCCCCGACCAGCCTCAGGGCCTCCGCTCCAAGGGACCCCGGCACTGTAAGATGTCCCTGAGGAAGGTGTGGCCGTGAGTTCAGGAACCTGCTCTGCCCCGTCCCCTTGAGTTCACCGGTGGCAAAGCCCCATCTCAGGAATGAAAAACAGCGTGTCATGAAGCCCCTGCGACAGAAGCAAGGGCTGTCCCCCCACCACCCCGAGGGGCTGGACCTTCCTTGAGAGCCGTCCCCACACAGGCACTGCGAGCATGCCCTGAGCCAGCCACCCTCCCGGGGCTCGGTGTGGCTCTGGGCCCATCACGCCACCTTGGGTCTCCTCTCTCCTCTCACACGGGTGAGCAGAGAGGAGCCAGGACAGCCCAGGAGACTGGACTCAGAGCCAAAGGGCAGTCACCACTGTCAGCATCTGCTGGGAGCCCGGGGCTTGCTGGCCCAGGGAGTGAGCAGGGGCCTGCACCCAGGTCAGCAGTGCAGGGGGGAGCAGCCCCACCCTGCGTCTGTCATCAGGGCGGCGGGGAGTGAGGAGGAGCAGGACCTGGTTGGCAGGGGCACAGGACGGGGCGCCAGGCTCAAGGGGCACCTGGTTCACGGCTCAGTCAGCCCAGCCCCTGCTGCCCCAGGCTCCGCCTGCCCTGGCTCCCGCGTCCTGCCCTCACCTGCTCTGCCCCGTGCCCACTTTCTCTCCCCACATGCAACCACGGGGCACCCTTCATGTGTACAGCAGGAGCGGCTGTGGGGGCCTTGATCGTCAGAATGTGCCAGAACCTATTTAACGAGCCTCTTAATGATTGACGTGGGGGTTGCCTGCCATTCCTGGCTCTGGAGCCGGCCAGGACGCATAGCTTTGGGGAGACGTCACTTCGCACGGGCAGGTGGTGGGTCAGATGGACGCCTAACAAGGCCTTGCTGGCTCCGAGGCCTACGGGATTGTGTTCAGGGCAGGTGTCACCCTCCCAGGGGCTTCCTACTGTCACGGGAGGGACCTCGTGGGTCTCACTCTGTGTCTCCCTGTCCTTGCGTTCACCCTGTTCCTGTGGTTTTCTTTCGTTCTGGTCTTGAATTGATTCTTCAGAAAATAAATCTTACGCAGAAGGTTGATGGATAGAAGGAAGGGGTGAAGTTGAAGCAGTGGGCATCTGCCCTGTCGCCCCCCACCAAGGTGGCACCAGGGAAAACCCAACAGGGACAGGCACATTGAGGCGCCTGGGGTTGGGTGGCCGTCACAGGAAGCCTGCGAAGCCCCCGGGTCATGGGACAGGGGGGAAGAGGGTCAGTGAGGCCTGGTGAGAGCCAGAATGGGGGAGAGGAGCCACAGGCCTGGGGCAGGGCCATGGGGACATCCGGACAGACCAAGCGAGGCAGCATCACCCGGCCGAGCTGCAGCTGAACGGCCCCTCGGCCACTTGGCCAAAGCTGATTGTCACATGTTAGGAGTTCTTGTGGGTCAGCTCAGCACACCTGCCCCTGGAAGATTGATTATATAAACTTAAATCCCTAAGTTAGACTCAAAACAAAGGTGATGCTGTCTCAAGGCTCCTCGCTTCCTAGAGATGTGGGGGCATTTTCCTCCTGGCCGGGTCTCGAGGTCCCTCCCTGTCTGTGCGCTGAAGCGCCAGGTCACTAGGTCTCTTCCCTGCTCGCCCTTCTGAAGAGTCACGCTGGCCCCTTGAAGTTGCCCATGGCAGGGGTGCTCACCCGACATGCACCACAAACTACAAATAGGGGTTCCACACTGCCCCCCCAAATTAGGAGCTAAACACTTGCTGCCTGCCCTGGCCGCTCCCTCTTCCTGCCCCTGTTGGTCAAACTCAGCCAGGGCCAGCTGGCCAGGGGGCCAAGGGTGCAGTGCTCCCCAGAGCTCAGAGCAGGGTGGAGAAGGTAGAGAATGAGTGGGGCACCAGTGCAGCATGCCCGCCTCCGCCCTGGGGGGCGAGACACCTGCGTGAGCACCTCCCTGGTGAGCACCTCCCTCAGGGGCCAGGCCTGCCAGCGAGTGAACAGCCCCTGGGAGTGAACACCCCCTGGGAACGGCTGATCCTTGGAGGAGGCGCTGCTGGTGCAGCCCTGGGGCTCACACCTGGGTGCTTTTTTTCTTCTGCTCCAAGGAAGGGGGTTCCACTGCAACAGAGTCATTGCCCACGTCCCCAGGCCTGGAGGTGGCAGTTCCCACGCAGCAGAGCCCGGAGCTCTCTGGGCTGCGACCAGCAAGCATGCAGGAGGCGTGGCCCGGGGTCTACCCCCCTGGACCAGGGTGACCTGCGCGGGCCAGAGCGTGCAGTGGCTGGAAAGCCAAGCGACTGCAGGGAGGGATGCCTCACGGCACAGGAGACAGGTGCTGGGCAGGGGTGGGGACAGTGCCCTGTGAAAGCCCAGGGCAGAACAGGGCTCACAGATGTCGAGGATACCCGTCTGACCACAGGAAGAGAGGCCTCCTGCTCAGAAACCAGGAACTTGGAGACAAAGCCCAGCGGCTGAGGAAGGAAGCAGAGGTCAGGAGAGAAGTCTGGGAGGGGACAGTCAGGTGCAGGCTAGGAGGATGCCGGCGTCACGGCAGAGGGGCTCCTAGCAAAGCTTCCTCCACCTCTTCCTGGGTCTGGGAAGCAGCTGTGACCTTGACACTTTCTTGGGACCGTGGCCACAGCCTGTGACCCAGACGTGCTCTCAGCCTCCACAGCCTTTCTCAAATGCAGATCTCCTCTTGCGTCCCTCCCCGGTGCTCTCAGGAGAAAGCCCTTTTAATCTCCAAAAGACTCCCCCATGCTCAGGGCCTTTGCACCTGCTGTGGGCCCTGCCTGAGGGTCTTGTTGGGCCCTCACCAGCTCCTGCCTCTCTCCAGCCCCGGGGTCCTGCCCTCAGGGAGGCTTTCCCAACATTGCCAGACGGTGTCCATCTGCTGTCTCCCCCACGGCACTGTCATCCCCACGAGGACAAGGCCCGTGTCTCAGTCTCCACCTTCTTGTGCCCACCAGGTGGCACAGCGTCTGGCATGTTGATGTCCCCTGAGCAAATGAAGGGCAGGAGCCCTGATCCCTCCCCAGTGGTCAGCACCACATCAGAGGGGAAGAGCTGGGGATGGACTCTGGGGCAGACGTCATGTGACCTGTATGCACCCCATCCCCGTCCTCAGCTTCTCTCCCGAGGACAGGAGGCACAGCCGGCGGGACAGCGCCCTCGGAGTGTGGGATCCACTTGAAGGAAAGGCCCAGACTCCAAGTCGGCCACAGAGACCCCAGGGTGAGGAAGACCCAGATCCGGAGGAGACCGATCCTGCCCGCCAGGGAGACAGGATGCCCACCTTGAGCCAATGGAGGGAGAGGTGGGGCTCAGACACGGAAAGAGGCCACCGTAGCCTGGGTTCCTCCGGAGTCCCTGACAGCAGCAAGCCCGTCCGGGCAGCCTGTGAGGGAGCAGAGCTGACCTCCACCAGCATCCTGGCCCTGGGCGTGGGACACCCGCCCGCGCAGCACCACCCCTCTCCTCTCTCCACCACGCAGCCGGGCTGCTCCTCCTCACCCACCTGTGCTCCTCACCCACCTGTGCCAAACGTGCACAGCGCTGGGGCCTGCCCAGACCTGACTGTGCTGCTGGCGGGCACCCTGCCCCCTGAAGGGCAGCAGAGCCAGGGTCACATGGCTGGCTTCCCAGCACGCCCGAGGGGCCCAGGCCTGTTGGGTCCTGCCAGAGAGCTGTGTGGGCAAGGCAGGGGTCTCATCTATTCAGACTGGTCCCCCCCCCGTCCCCCCGGTCTCCGCACCGCGTATTTACCAGTGTCTCAGTTCCGCCACTCAATGGCCCCCCTGGAAAATGTACCAGCTGTACTTGGTCACTGCCGAGAACTGACAAATACAGCTGGGCGAGGGTCTCATTCTCCCCCTCCCAACAGCCGGTGACCCAGGGGTGATCCCAAGGCGAAGGTGACAGTGGTGGCGATGGTGACATGATGATGATGAAGGAGTGGGAATGTAAGATGGTGATGATGATAACAAAGGCAGCAGTGGCAATGGTGGTGGCAGCCATGGGGACCGTAGTGAAGGTGAAGACCAGGGCCAGTTTGGTCTCAGTCCGGGGTGATTTCAAAGGACACATCTTGGGTCTTGTCTCCTTTGAGACCAAAAGTGCCCACACAACAGGCTCCACCCTGTGTCTGGGGAGGAATTGGGGGAAACCAGGCCAGGCAGCTGCCAGGGAGACGCTTGTCACTCACCTGTAGATGGCCAGGGTCCTCCTAGCCCAGCCTCCTCCTCCTGGGCACGGCCCTGTGCAGTGAGCCCCACTTCTCCCTCCTCCCCTGGGCCGCCCTGCCACTCTGGCCCCCAGCCAGCGGAACCCTCCCAGGCTGCTCTGAAAGACCCTCACAGACTAAGCCCTAAGCTCCAGAGGGCCCCAGAATCCCCACCAAACTCGGGGTCACGGGCTTCAGCAGGTAGCAGGGCCCCTGCAGGCCAGCAGAGGCTCTTCATTCAACAGGCCAGAGTCACTTCTCCCCGTCAGTGTCAGTGCTGACCCTCTCCTGGCTGCCCCTCCGGGGCCTCCTCTGTCCCTGCCTTGCCCCCGTCCATGCCAGCAGGACCAAGCTGCGCTCCAGCAGAGACCTCATGCCCCCACCCCCTCCCACACCCAGCCAGAGGCCTGCAGCATCTCAGGCTCTGAGAGCCGACTCCCAGCTCCTGCTCAGGGAAGGCCCGCCATCTGCCCTCCGTCCATCTCATGCTCCCACCACAGACTGTGCCTTCCCCACGCCTCCCCTCCTCTCGCTGTCTCCGGGGCCAGTGGCATCCCAGCTCTGCACAGGATGGTGGGTGGGGCTGGCAGCCAGTCCCAGAGGGAGTCCACACTGCAGGAGTAGGCCACAGACCCAGCCAGAACCCATCCACCTTCTCACCAACCAGCTGCCAGCCCAGGGTGTAGCCAGCCGTCCCAGAGTGGCTGCCCCAGCTGCTGGCTGCTCCCCCGGCTCCCTCCTGCCGGCCTCACGCTCTCCCTGTCCCCAGCAGCCAGGCCTCGCCCCTCTGCAGGGCTCTGCGGGCCAGGCCTCGCCCCTCTCAGGGCCCCTCCCTCTTTCCTGGGTTCCAACCCCGCCCAGGCCTCCACACCCGAGAGGGTCCACCCTGACCCCTCAGCCCCACCCACTCCCCACCCACCCCTCCCAGCCACCAAGGCCATCTCGACAAAGTGCCACCTTTCCAAAGGGCTTCTAGGACGTCCCCAGGCCCTAATTCTTTCCAAATCTCCTTCTTATTTCTTTATCCCGCCCAGGACACGTGGGCAGGGAGCCTTGCTGGCTCGTGTGGTCCAGTTCCCTGGACAGGAGCCTCCTGGGTGGGCTGAGCACGTGTTGGTAGAGCACCTGGGATGGCGCAGCCTGCGGCGGGGCTGGGAGACACCAGCACCAAGGCCATCTCTGCCCTGCCAAGGTGAAGCCAAGGTGAAGCCAAGCAGGGCCTCCTGGAAGAGCAGCTAGCACAGGGGGTCACCTGGGACAGCAGTGAGAGCCCAGGCAGTGCCCCTGTCAGGTCCTCGGGGCCTGAGGGCAGGAGGCCCTGGGGGTTCAGTAGGCAGCCCCTGGAAGAGGCTCAGCGGGGCGGGCAGGACCTAAGGTTGAGTCTGCAAGAGTCTCTGGAGTCTGTGGGCCCAGCCGGCTTCCCACGTCCTTCACAGGAGCCAAAGCCCTGGGCGCTTTTCCTGGAACCTCCAGGTGTTTGGGGCCCATTGTCCTCTGCCCGGAAGTGGAGGCCAGCTGTTCCCATCCCGTTCCCAGGAGAGGCCTGGCTCCCAGGACCACAGGGTAGGTCACTGACCTCACCTGGCCTGGAAGGCAAGGCCCGAGGGTGTGCACAGCCTGATAAGGGCAGTAAACGGGTTTTTTTTAGAAACACAGGAGACAAAAAGTAAAAGGGACCAAGGGGCAGGAGACCTGGATGCCAGAGAGAAAACAGCTCGATAGGCGCGGGGCTCCCAGGCCGCGCTGGCAGGGCAAAGAGCCGGACAGGTCCGAGCTTGTCAGAGGGACCGGGAGCTGGGAGAGGCCCTGGTCAGACAGCCCGGGCAGCCTGGACCAGCTCTGCACTGCACTCCCACGTGTGGGGGACCTGGGCACTCGCTCTCAGTGCTACTGTCCCCACTGATGAGCCCTAGGAAACTGCAGGACCCTCAAGGGCAGGGACAAACCAGTGGGGCATGTGCCAAAACTCCAGCTCCGAGGCTGAGGCCCTTCCAGGCAGAATTCCAGCCTCTGCGTCAGGACTAGGAGACAGTAGGAAAGCAGCTGCCCCGCCCCCAGGCTCCCCGGGAGCGCAGGCCACATGGCTTTCCCTCCGTCTTGAGCCTACACACCGGTCTGGAGGACAGTGGAGACAGGGGCCTGGGGTGGGTGGACCATCCTGTCCTGTGGGCACAGTTCTCAAGCGCGAGCCGATGTCAGGACAGCGCAGAGGCTTGGGAGAGCGCAGGGGGTGGACTCCGGGTGGAGGGCAGCCTGGGGACCCCGGGTCTAGGAAGTCTCAGGTGCCACGGGAGCAGGTCACTGGGCCCAGCGTGCGAATGCCCAGGGGGTGAGGGAGGTGGGGGATCCCATCACTTCCCGGGGAGCTGCCAGGTGACCAGCGGCCTAGAGCAGCAGGGAGGTCCCGGAAAGGGACACAGATCACCAGTTCCAAAGCCGAGATGGGACCCAGAGCCTCTGAATCCTACAGGGCCCTTCACGCCTCCCTCTGCCAGGGGCGAGTCGTCACCAACTTTACCTGGAAGGCGGCCAAGATGTTCAGGACTGGACCAGAAAAGTCTGGAAGCAACAAGATGAATGGACCCAATAGTCGTTGAGCCCCTCCTGGGGCCGGGGCCCTGTGGGCATTTGTAACAAGTGCGTGAGCGTCACCGCACTCAGAGATCCGTCCCCCTGAACTGCTTGGACTTAACTGTTGTTTGTTATAGAACAGTAACAGAAATCTGGGTCTAAAACCCATGTAAAATCCTTCAGCATCCTCTCCCGTCCCACCCCCAGGCCCACACCTGGGACTCGCCTTCAGTCCAGTCCACGATCTGCTGTCTCGTTTCCTTGCTGCTTCTTGGTCAGGGTCAGGGTCAGGGTTAGGACTGAACCCTGGTGCTCTACCACTCAGCCACATGCCCAGTCTTTAAATTTTTTATTTTGGGTCAAAGTCTCACTAAGTGGCTTAGGGCCTCCTAAGTCACTGAGGCTGGCCTCGAACTGGCAATCCTCGCGCATCAGCCTCAGGAGTGGCTGGGATCCCTGTGTCCGGCCCTCGCTGCTTGCTCTGAAGGCTGACGACCTTGCTCTCTGGGCTCCAGTGTGGACTGAAGGCTTCCCTGTGGGTGGACATGGAAGTTCACAGTGTGTGCTCTTAACATCGACGCCGACGCCGTGAGGGATGTCGCCCTGTTCTCTGCAGCCATTTCTTGCTTGGGGCTTCCCCTTAGGACTCGTCCCTTAAGATTGGAGCCCAGGCTCGAGCAAGGCCTGCTCAGAAAGAGTGAGGGAATAAACGCCGGGTCCTCCTCGAGTCAGAGCCAATGTCACAGACCCAGGAGAGCCACAGGCTCATCCTGCCACATAGTATGAGCAAGGTGACCACGAGACCCCCTCCAGCTGGTGGAGTCGGGGCTCTTGGGGTCAAAGTGGCCCTGCTGTCCCAATGGCCAGGCTCCTCTGACGATGCTGTTGGCCCCCACGTCTGTTCCTGCAATGGCAGAGCGAATGTGACTTGCAGGAAGACGGGCTAGGTGGGGCGTGGTTAGGTGGCCCTCCATGCCAGGCGGTGAGGACAGAGGCCCTCGGCTCCACCTATGGCAGGAGTGAAACCCCCTGCGCCCAGCAGCACCCAGCCCAGTGGGGAGACTGGGCCGCAACACCCTCCAGAACCCTTCCAGTTGATTGCGGGGGTGGGGATGTGCTGTGGGGACAAAGTAGGTGTCAGAGTTCCCTTGTCACAGCCAAGGAGCTTAGAGAGTCCAAGCCACTTGCTCCAAATCACACAGCTGAAAGTGCAGAACTGGAATCCTGGCCCGACTGACCGCAGCGAAAGCCTTGCACACCCCTGGCCTGGGCGCTCACCACCCACTCAGGACAGCATTCCCACAGAGGCTCCCCGGGGTTCTTAAGGAAAAGGGAGATACAGGGAACCCGAGGATGTGGCTGCCCGGCCGCACCCTGTGCAGACGCCCTCCCAGGCTCTGGCAGGCCCTCCTCCTTCCTCCCAAGGCTCCTGACCTCCCCAGCCACGGGGCAGGCCCTGGTCCCCAGTGTTGGCAGTTTCCCCAGAAGCCCACACGACAGTCCTGTGCTGGCTGCTGTCCTCTGGGGCAGATGGAAGTCTGACCCCCTCCCAGCTCCAGGAATTTGGCCTTGGGCAAATTCCCCGAGGGCTTCTCCACGTGTCGATTGAAGTCGTTACTGGAAATCCTGCCCAGCTCCCTGGGTTGCTGGGGGAATCAACGAGACTGTGTGTAGACAGGACTTTGTCAACAGCGTGGCCCTGGACAAATATTAGCTCCCACAACAGTGCTGGATGGGCCTGTCTCCTCCTGCCCAAGTGGGGCAGGGCAGGTCGCCACCCCGGCTCCCCCACTGCGACTTGGTGTGTCTGACATGCTCAGGACCTCCGTGTCCTCACTTGTGGAATGGGGAGAACTGCAGACCCTGCCGCCTCCCTGGACCCAGGGTGTGGATCAAATGTACCATGAAGCCACCAAGTGGTGCTCTGACACTGTGGCCCTTAGGACCTGCTCCTCGCAGTTCGGTGGTGCCTGATCAGGGACGGGCTCTCACTCTGTTCCTTTCTCCTGGAACTTTCCAGCTCCGCAGCTGCAGTCCTGGGTTCAAGCCCCAGCTCTGCTGCTCAATGCTGTGTGACCTCAGGCCTGAGATGAGCCTCTCTGAACCGCCTTTGTGTTTCCCAGTGCCCAGTACCTGGAGGTGCCCAGCAGTGGCAGAGCTGTGGGAGCCCCTGGTTGAGGAAAAGGCCAAAGAGGGACAGAAAAGAGAAGGGAGGTAGCAGGAGGCAAGAGGAGTCGCTCTGAGGTTCTGGGATTCCCAGGGGAGAGAGAAATGGAGGAGTTCATGGGGGTCCGATTCAGTGTGAGGACCCTCAAAGCCACCCGCAGGGGGTTGAGGAGAGACCCAGGAGGGGCCGCAGTGCCAAATGCAGTGAGCAGCTGCCCCCGGCCTGTTGGCAAGCCAGGCCTGCGGTCACCTTGCCAGCTCCACACGGCACACGGTGCTCAGGTGGGGAAACTGAGGCTCAGAAGGCAGGCGCCTCTCCTGGGACACCCTGTCCAGCCACTGGGGACACCGTGGGGCGTCGAGGGGGCTCCTAGGACACCGCGGGCCATCCTGCTGCCCGTCTTGGTGTCTCACTGTGTCAGCAGCAGGGACAGCGTCCTGGCCAGGGCCTCCCTGGAGGCCAGGGGAGCCCAGGTGCAGCTTGAAGCGCTCCAGCGGGAAGGGAAGTGGGCCGTGTCGGTTCCGGTCAGGTTCTGCTCAGCCCAGTGCCCCGGCTCCCCTCCACGTGCCCATAACAAGAGACGGCCCGACTGTTCATAGGAGCCCGTCAGCCCCTCCTGTGCGTTTTACCCTGAGAGCGAGAAGCGCCAGAAAACAGGCCGCCGGGACCCTGCATCCAGGGCATGGAGAAGTAGACTCTGGTGCAAGTAGGCAAGGGACGGGCGCAGGCTTCCAGCAGTTATTTCTCGGGGGGCTGAAGTCAGTCTCCCTG
This sequence comes from Marmota marmota marmota, assembly GCF_001458135.2. NCBI lineage: Eukaryota > Metazoa > Chordata > Mammalia > Rodentia > Sciuridae > Marmota > Marmota marmota. The sequence goes on along the minus strand of NW_026000222.1, from coordinate 3,983,243 downwards.
GGCGCCTGCCCCTCCCCACGGCCCCTGGTGGCCCCCTGCAGCACAGCCCAACATGGCACCGCGCTTGGCACGCTCTGCAGCCTCCCGAGCCAGAGGCCCAGCAGGACACAAGG
>NW_026000222.1:3972807-3982350 GCF_001458135.2 Marmota marmota marmota | reverse complement strand
CAGAGGCCCAGCAGGACACAAGGCGGGTGCAGGCCCCGGGACCCGTCTCGAGGCTCTCCCCTTCCAGCACCCCTCTAACCGTTGCCCCTTTGGCCTACTTTGGACACTATCTGTTTTTATTTTCTCCGAGGTCTCTAAAGACAACTCAATAACTCTGTTCCCAATAATCTCCGGCAGGTAAACAGGCAATGGGAAGAAAGTCCACCTCTGCCCCCACAATCACCCTATCAGCAAATTCTCCGACTCAGCAAAATCCAGATAAGGGGTCAGGGCCAGCGGGGGTGGGGCAGGTCTGCAGGAAACCAGGCTGGGCGTCCAGGGAGGCTGCCCCCTCCCGGGCTGGGCTCTCCTTCAAGACCTCCCCAAGACTCAGCCTCACCCCCCCGCCAGCCGGGACACTCCATGGGAGAGCCCCTGCGCCTGGGGCGTCTCTGCCGCCGTTTACACCTCCCAGACCACTGGGGTGTGGTGGACCTGGGCGGTGGGATGGGGAGCAGAGACCTGAGGCACTGCCGGTGATCAGGGGGCTTCCGGGCCGCTGCCTGCCTGCCAGCTCCCGTGGTCCCGCGGTGTGCAGACGCCCGTGCAGGCCTGGTGTGCAGAGGTACACCTTCAAAGTGTCAGGGGGGTTGGTCACAAGCCTCGGCTAGAACAGAGAACCTCCGAGGGGTGTCTCCCTCCCAGGTCACACAGTAGGGACAGAAGCCTGCAGGGGAGCTGAGGCCCCGCTCCTGGGCACTGTCATCTTGCCCCAAGGGTCACTGCCACCCGCGTGCCAGGAGGAAAGGATCACTCTTAGTAAGACAGGCTCCAAGAGAGCTGGTGCCTTGCAGGAGCTCCCCAAGCCTGTGGGGACTGAGCCCAGGGGCAGCCTGCACCCACCAAGACTCACACGGTGCAAATGCAAGTGTGACTCCTCATTCAAAACAGACCAGGAACTTCACACCAGGGACAACAAAGCGTTCAAACACCAGACATGCTTCCCTGGGCAAAGGTCTGGGCCCCGGAGCCCGGGGAGGATGGAGTGCAGACCTGGCTGCGCTCAGCGGCCCTGGAGACCCTGGCCCTGGGCTCAGCCTGCCACCTCCTCCCTAGGCCGCATGCCGCCAGCCCTTCCCATTCACCCCTGCTCTGCTTCCCCTGCGGGCTGTGGCTTCACCACTCCCAGGTAGGCCCGTGTCCAGGACCTGGGAGGAGGGGCATCTCCTTGGGCTCAAAATTTGAAGAACACCAAGGCGCGTCCACCATCAGGAGCCAGTGTTCCTGCGGTGTTTTTAAGAATCAAAATTCATGAAAAAAATAAGAAACGAATTAGTTTTAAAAGGAACAAAATCTTAAGACGGCAGGGCAGCCCCGATCTCCCCTCTCCCTTCTGCACTGGGCTCTGAGCTGGCACGCGCTCCCGCGCACGTGGCCTTTGTTTAAAACTTTAACGTTCTGCTCATCCTGACTCTTTTGCGTTCATTTTGATTTTTAGAAACTGAATCAGACTATCATTTCTTGGTTGGTGAGGTGAGCTTTTTGCTGCCCCTTGAAGTTTGCACCCCCCCCCCACTGGACCCAGCCCTGGTGGCACCTGCAGCCCCCAGTCTATGGGGCAGAGAGGAGGCTGAGGCAACAGTGACACTGACAATGTCACAGTGGTGTGACTGTGTGTGTCCCCAGGTCTGTGGGCCACGTGCTGTGTGCTGAATGCGAAGCCCAAGCTGTGTGCAAGCCTCCTGCAGGCACGGGAGCCGGGCACAGAGGCACCTCCCGGGTGCAGGGAAGTAAGAGCAGACAGCGTGCCCCAATCTCTCAGCCTGTTTTTCGGGTGGGGAAACTGAGGCTCAGTCTTAAGGCAGCTTGTCCAGAGCCGGGAAGCGGCAGATCTGGGGTCCTAGCAGGACAAGCTGGACCGGGAACGCTGAGGCGTGCAGTGGGGTCCAGGTGGAGGGAGGGACCTGGGGTGTATTGTCCTATTAAAGGGGCGATGGGTTTGAGTGAACTCAGCCGAGCTGTCTCCGGCTCCCTTGGAAACAGCCAGGTTGGTTCCTCCAGGGGTCAAGGTCCTTCCTTCAGGACTGAGTCTCAGAGAGCAGTCCTGGCTGATGGGATGGCCTGGGGGAGGGCCACCCACTGCCCCCTGGCGGATGGCCCAGCAGGGGCCCTTTAAGCCGGCCCAGGGGCAAGTTCATTCACCCCGGGGCCCCTGCTGACTCACGCTTATGAAAGTGATTTTCCTGGCCCCGCCCACCTCCCGGACCGCCTCCTCCCGCCCCCTCCCGCCCGGTGAAATACCCTCGCTTCCCCCTGGCCTCACACAGCCTCTGGGAGCCCAGAGTGGTAATGGGCCTGCTGCTTCTTGGGTGAACACCGTGAGCCCAGCCCTCCAAGTGTCTGTCCAGGCCGGCCTCCCCCGTTCCCCTCCACCCACTACCGTCAGGTGAGTGGCCTGGGCGAGGCTTGGGGTGGACCGTCCTGGTGCAGGGGGCAGGGGTGGCCAGCCTCAAGGGAGCCAGGCAGAGTCCCAGGCAGAGTTCCCAAGGGGCCCAGAGCAGAGGCCCAGTGTGATTCTGCCCCCCAGGGGGCCCTCCTGGCTCCTCCTGGCCATGCCCATGGCCAGGTACCTGGCCCCCAGCCCAACAGCTGCCAGCTGCCAGGGTCCCAGCCCACTCCTGCCATCCCAGCCCATCACTGCTCTTGGCAAGAAAGAGGCGTGGCCAGCTGGGCTCCCTGCCGAGTCCGGGCCAGGCGAGGTGCAGCCCTGGGGTCCCCACCTCTGCGGGTCAGGTGGGGTAGAGCCGTGGGAGTCCCAGGGACTTGGCTTCTCACTGAGGTGACGCGCGGGAGAGGGGATGGGCCCAAGAGAGGCGTTCCGCTGGCGGGGTGAGGGCTCTGGTAACTGAGCACAGGTAGCACTTGGGGGACAGTGTACCTCCTCATCCTCACCCCCAGGATCTCATGTCACTTGATCTTGATGTCACTATTACCTGCGGCTTTGCTGAAGAGGGGGCTCGTCCTCACTTGGACAGGCGTCAAGGGGCAGAACTAGACGTGTGTGTGGGCATTCCTGGTGACCTGGGCAGCCCACCTCCTCCCGCCTCAGTTCCTTGCTCTGTGGGGTGGGGCTGAGGAAACCCAGCTCGCGGGTGTTGTCAAAGTCAAAGGGGCCAAGGGCCACCAGAGGACCCCCAAAATGCAGCCACACCGGGTCCCAGAGTCCCGTACCCTGGGCAGTCCTCCTTGCCTCAGAGGCACCAGCACTGCAAACAGAAACATGGTTTGAAGGCACAACTGTTTCCATTTCTCTTATACCTATTTGCTTTTTGTGAAATTTAAATAATCAACTTTTAGTGTTCACTTTTTCCATCCAAATCTGCCATCTTTAGTCAGAGGGACAAGGATAGTATTAAAAATGGATTCTTCCAATTCCACAACCAGGCAGCACAAAAGGGGCTGGGACAGTTGACACCTGAAGGTCCTTTGTCAGCCTGCAGCACGCAGCTGTGCAAGGGTGTGAGTGAGGGCTTTGCACCGCTCCGGACTTTGGGACATCCTGTATCACTCTGAACAGGAAGTGACCTCTGGGTCCAGCCCCTGGGTGGTGACCTCATGTGTGTGGCATCTAGAAGCTTCTGTTCAGGGCCTGCCAGTTCTGGGAGGGAACTCTGAACAAGGAGTCAAAACCCTGGCAGTAATCAGCGCCTCTGCCCCTGCGAAGGGAGAGGAGGGAAGCAGTTCCGCGCTGTCCAGGAAGCAGTTCCGCTCTCCTCCGTGAATGGGGACTCCTGCCAGCGCCCGCCTGCGGAGCACAGAATCCCAAAGAAGTGGGGGGTGGGCTGGGGGCACAGGCTGGCGCATGCATCTGGGGGCTCCGAAGCCCTGGAGGAGCGGCTTCTGCCGCGGTGCCGAGCCCCACTGCACACCTGCGCGATGGGTTAATAACAGTGCTATCGGTCCCATGAGCAGGATGTGGAAAAGGGGAAATGCGTGGAACGCCAAATGCCCACTTCCCTCACCCAGCGTGGCTTAGCCTCGTGGGCCTCTGGACGGCAGGGGTCTGGGCAGGCTGGGTGAGGCTGAGGCTGCAGCCGCTGCCCACTGGTCTGGGGGACTTGGGGCAGATGGTCTGAAGCCCCTGGGGCCCTGCAGCTCTCAGAACTGCTGGGGTCCTGTGAGTGGACACAGGACCAGCAGGGGGCGCTGCTGCTCCAGCGACCCACCTTCTCCAGCCACACTACTCCAGGGCCCTGGTTCTCACTGGGTCCCTGCAGCAGGCGGTAAGCTCCAGTGCACGCCTACCCAGGGCCTAAGCAGGCGCTCCGGTACCTTATCCTGCCGTTCCTCCAGGGCCCTGAGGCAGGGACTCTGGATCCTATTTTACAGATGGGAGACTGGGGCTCAGCAACGTCTCGGACAGGCTCCCTGTCACCAGCTAGGAAGCAACTCCCCAAAGCTGGTGACTCCGCATCCCACTGGGCTACCTGAGAGCCTGGGAGGCCAGGTGGGGTGTTGGGGTGGCAGCACCGCAGGGCTGGGCCTCGGGACAGAGACACGAGGCTTCCGTGGCTGAGCGGGGAGAGTAGGTGGGCCTCGGAGAGAGGCAGCTGCGGGGTGGCCAGCCAGTGGACCAGGGCCTGTCCTGCACCTGTGGGTGAGGAGGGAGGGGAGAAGGGGAGTCGCCTCGTGAGGGGCCACCTCGTAGCTGAGAAGGGCCTGGACCCCCCGGCCTGACCACCAGGGGGCCCCTCCTCTCTGCCTGCAGGCCGGCTGCCAGCCTCCAGCGCCCCCTGCCCCAGCCATGAGCTCTTCAAGGGGGGACCACTTCAGCGCCAGCACCTTGGAGCCCCTCCCTGTCATCATCATTGGTGAGTGTCACCTCAGGCAGGGCGGGCACGCCCAGGGCCGCGGGTCTGACCTCCTGACTGTGGTTGTCTCGAAGCCACCAAGTGCGTGTGGCAAGCTGCGGGGCACCATATAGACCCCTCCCTGTGCCCTCCCTCTACGGGCGGCTGGGACCCACAGACCATGCAACTATGGGGGCGGCCGAAACCTGTGCTGGCCCCTGTGACGGCCTTGCGTCTGGCACTGTCCTAGGTGCCCACACAGGGACCCAGAGCCCTGGCACTTGGTTCCTATGACAGGGGATGGAGATGAGGTTGAAGTAGGGGGATGTCCCCAGGTTCCCGACAGCATTCTGCAATCGGCCGATTAGAAGAGGCCGGGAGAGACTGGGGCGGGGGGGGGGGAGGCTGGGCCTGATTCAAGCCCGGGGAAGATGCCAAGAGCATCCATTCAGATCAGAGGGCCCCACCTGGGGTCTGTGCCCCTCCTCAGGCCACCCCTGCAAGCTCACCCCCAGGGCGAGTAGCCGTCAGTGAGTGTGCTGTTCACTCCTGATTGACCAGACGGTTGCTGTACTTCTCGGCGACCTCAGCAGCTCACGCTTCTCACAGGTTCCCTGATTGTTCTTGGACTGGGTTTGAATCACAGCTTATCTACTTGTAAGCTGTGTAACCACAGGGAAGTTACCTACCCTCTCTGTGCCCCAAGTAGAAAATGAGAAAAGGGACGGCATTTCCGTCGCTAAAGTCAGTGCCCGGTGGCAGCAGCGTTCAAAGCTGTGGGTATAATACCTGGTACACGTCAGTGACTGCTCGGCTGCCCTCTCTGACCCACCCTGTCTCCACAGGCAACGGCCCCTCAGGCATCTGCTTGTCCTACCTGCTCTCAGGCCACATCCCCTACGTGAGACCAGATGCAGTCCACCCACACCCGCTGCTGCAGAGGAAGCTGGCCGAGGCTCCGGGGGTCTCCATCCTGGACCAGGTGGGCCAGGCTCGTGCGGCCAGGGCTGGGGGGGCACACGGTCTCAGGAGGACACCGCAGCTTTCCCAAGGAAAACCCAAGTGTATGTGTGGGGAAGCGAGACCAGCTGCAGACACGGTGTCCATCATGGCAGACAAGTCAGGGACATCTGCCAGACCCACAGAGGCCACGTGAGCTGTCTGACCACACACTAGACCGTGGCCCTCAAACAGGACATCTTGCTCCCCTGGGAATGCTCGGCAGTGTCTGTGACTAGCCTCGTTGTCACAGCGGGGTGAGGCCAGAGACGCTGTGACACGTTCTAATGCTCAGTTCAGCCACAGAGAACTAGGACCCACCCCATGTCCAGCTGGGTCCCACTCTCCCTCCCTCCCCCCTGCACCTGCCCCCTTCAGGGAGGCTGCCCTCCTCCACACCTCTCCAGGCAGCCTCCACCCTCCAGGCCTCTCCCACCCCAACTTGGAGTGGAGGACAGAAGTGTGACCCAGCTGAGCAGGGTCAAGGTGTTTCAAAGTGCCCTCTCCAGGACACTAGTCCGGTAGAACTAGCCGGGCCCAGAGGTGCACACCTGTAATTCCAACGACTTGGGAGGCTGAAGCAAGAGGCTCACAAGTTCCAGGCCAGCTTCTGCAACTTGGCAATACCCTCCCTCAAAAAATAAAAAGGGCTGGGGACGCAGCTTAGCGGTGGAGTGCCCCTGGGTTCAACCCCTGGAACTTCCAAATCGATCAGTCAATCAGTCACCAATTCCTTGATGTCATTCATGTGTAGAGAAGATGGTCTCACTCCAGGAAACCCGAGACACTGGGTTTGGCAATATTAACAGGCCACTGTCCACTGTGGGACTTTTCATTTAGGGGCAGCATCTCCCAGGATTACCTGACCGGGTCTCAGGGTAGGAACCCAGGACCAGGCAACTGCTCGAGTACCCCCTAAGATCCCCGCTCAGCCCGTGCTCCCGGGCCTTTGGCTCCTGGAGAAACCCTATAGTGAGAGTCCCCAACAGTCCCCGCCGCAGACGTCTCCATAAGACCACGTCCCCCAGCCTCAGGGAGGTGGCCCAGCCCAGTCCCACTTTCCTCCCGGCCTGAGGCTCTGGGGAGAGGCCCTGCCTTGCCCCAGCAACCCCCTGACTTGCACCCCTTCCCAGGACCTGGACTACCTCTCCGAAGGCCTCGAAGGCCGCTGCCAGAGTCCCGTGGCTCTGCTCTTCGATGCCCTCCTGCGCCCAGACACAGACTTTGGGGGCAACCTGGAATCCGTCCTCACCTGGAGGCAGGAGAAGCAGAGAGCCATCCCCCACGTGGTCCTGGGCCGGAACCTCCCCGGCGGGGCCTGGCATGTGAGTGGCCGGGGCGGGCTGAGCTGCTGCGGGTCTGGGGCCACTCCCTCCCTGTCCTCCCCACTTCTCGTCCCCTTCCCCCACATCCCTCTCCTCCTCCCCAGTGGGTCGGCCTGGCGAGGCCTGGGCCTAAAGACCTCTCTCCGCACAGTCCATGGAAGGCTCCATGGTGACCCTGAGCCAAGGCCAGTGGATGGGGCTTCCTGACCTGCAGGTCAAGGACTGGCTGCAGAAGAAGCGCAGGTAGGCAGCCCGCAGTGCCCGGGGAGGGGGGGGGACCCGAGGCCAGGAGCAGGGAAGGGGTGGCAGAGACCCCAAAAAGAGGAGTGGGTAGTGGGTCTGGGCTCCCCGACCCCCTGTGTCCTATGCCCTGATGGAAGACCCCCCGACCTGCCTCCCGACCCACGTCCCATGGCAGCCGGCCTCGAGGGTGCCCTGGCCCTGCCCTCACCTCTGCCCCTCCTCACCTAGCCCAGCCTGGAACCCCAGGTCAGCTGTAGGAGAGACTCTTCCTAAATGACAGCCTTTAAAGCATCACCACCCCACAGGCTGTTTAAATGGAGAACAGGGAACCCCAGTCCCACCCCTCCACCAGCACTGTCCCACCTGGGGTCTCTCCCCCCATCTGGTTTCCTGCTCCATCTTGACCACCACCACCCTCCCGCCACCCTGGCGCAGCAGGGGAATCATGGAACAAACACGTCCCACGGGGTGGGGTCCGCCCTGCAGGTGGGGCTGCCTCCTCTCCCCAGGCTGCGGGGGGGCATCTCCTGCCCAGCAGGCCTGGTGGCATGGACTCCACCCTGCAGGTTCAGGAGGACAGTAGTGAGGTGGAGTGAGCTTCAGGCTCACCTGCAGACACGCCCTTTAGGTCCCACTTTTGAAGTCAGCCTCGTGTGGAGAGAATTCCACAGGGAGGACTCAGTGGCGCAGCGCCCCTCACAAGGAGCCCGTGGAACACTTACGGGCACAGGGCCTTGTGCTTCAGGGTCAGAGTGAAGCCCTCAACCTGCTCGCCCCTCCCTAGTCGCACTGCCACATGGCCACCAACACACGGCCTGCCACGGAGCATTAACTCTGTCCAGTGTGCTGCCAAAGCCCCACTTAGAGTCACCTCGGACGGGTCTCTGTCACAGAGAAGAGGGCGAGAGGGAGCCACAGAAGTCAATCCCAGACTTCAAGTCTCAGGGGCAGCCAGGCGGGCTGGGCTGGCTCCGTGGCCTGGGGGGTGGTCAGTCCCTGCCACAATGGTGGCACTTAGCCATTCAGATCCAGGTTCAGATCATCCTCAGCCAGAGGTCCATGAGCTGGGTAGATGACGCCACCTAAAGCCAGGCAGCAGGTACACAAAGCCAGGGGCCATGCTTGCCCCACAGCCTCTGCTCCAGGAAAGGGGACAGACGAGGCTACAGGAGCAACGAAAGTGTAAAACTGCCCTGGCTCTGGTGGCCGCGGCTGTCCTCCAGAGGGGTGTGTAAGTCGCTTTTAAACTGAGACAGCCTCCCCAGGGGACCGCCCAGCTCACCCAGCACAGGCTGCACAGGTCCCAGCAGCCCCAGCAGAGCCCTCCCCGGAGCCCCTGCATCCAGGGGCAACCCGCTCCTGGCCGCCAGCTGTGCAGAGCCGCCTGCCTGCCCCTGCCGGGGTCGAAGCACATTTCCAGGGAACACTATCAACCCTTGGGGTCCTGACGGAGGCCAGCCGGTTGGCTCTAGGCTCTTGGTTTATCAGGGCCCCTGTCTCCTCGGCAACCCCATGAAGCAGGTCCTGTGGCTACGGTCACTCTTGTTTCACGAGAGGACACTGAGGCACAGGTGTTTCTGGCACACTAAGCAGCAGCAGAGCCAGCACCAGGACCCAGGCAGCTGGCTCTGGAGGCCCTAGCCCCACCAGGTGCCCCTGCAGCTCTGCTTCACAGAAGGGGACACTGAGGCTTCCCGAGGCTAAACCGCCCTGCCCAGCCCTATGGGGGCTGAGTGGCACAGCCGCTGCCCAGCTCCAGGGCCTGACACCACCATGCTGGTCACGCCCTGCCCACCCTGGACGGCAGTCCCTGCTCTGACACCTGCCCCCATGTCCTCCCACAGGGGTCTTCGCAACAGCCGAGCTACAGCTGGGGACATTGCCCGCTACTACAGGGACTATGTGGTCAAGAAGGGGCTGAGCCGCAACTTCATTTCTGGTGCTGTGGTCACGAATGTGCAGTGGGGGGCTCCTGAGCCCAGCGGCTCCGGGGCCCAGGGCCCGAGCCCCCTCTTCCAGGTGAGCGGCTTCCTGACCGCCAAGGACCAGAGCCGGCAGCCCTTCTCGCTGTGGACTCACAACTTGGTCCTGGCCACAGGCACGTTTGACAGCCCGGCCCGGCTGGGCATCCCCGGGGAGGCCCTGCC
>NW_026000222.1:3970458-3972485 GCF_001458135.2 Marmota marmota marmota | reverse complement strand
TTTGTGCATCACGACCTGTCAGCCCTGGAGGCGGCCACGCGGCAGGGAGTCGTGACCCCAGCCTCGGACCCGGTCCTCATCGTGGGCGCGGGGCTGTCCGCCGCCGACGCCGTGCTCTTTGCCCGCCACTACAACATCCCCGTGGTCCACGCCTTCCGGCGGCCGGTGGACGACCCTGGCCTGGTGTTCAACCAGCTGCCCAAGATGCTGTACCCCGAGTACCACAAGGTGCACCAGATGATGCGCGAGCAGTCCTTCCTGTCGCCCAGCCCCTACCAGGGCTACCGCAGCCTCCCGGAGCACCGGGCCCTGCTCTTCAAGGAGGACAGCCAGGCCGTGTTCCAGGACGCGCAGGGCGGCCAGCAGGTGCTCGGGGTCTCGCTGGTGCTGGTCCTCATCGGCTCGCACCCTGACCTCTCCTTCCTCCCTGGGGCGGGCGCTGACCTTGCCATGGACCCCGAGCAGCCGCTGAGCGCCAAGAGGAACCCCATCGACGTGGACCCCTTCACCTACCAGAGCACCCGCCAGGAGGGCCTGTACGCAGTGGGACCACTGGCCGGGGACAACTTTGTGCGGTTTGTGCAGGGCGGGGCCCTGGCGGTGGCCAGCTCCCTGCTAAGGAAGGAGACGAGGAAGCCACCCTAGTGCCACCTGAGTCCTGGCACCCAGGCCCTGAGGAGGAGGGACATCCCCACAGCCTTGCCGGCAGCAGGGCCCACTGAAGACGCAGCGCCAGGGCCTCTCCTGGCCGGAGACAGAAGGGCCCGGAGGAGCTGGCCGTACCTGCTGCCCACGTGCAGACCAAGGCCCAAGGCAGGAGCGGTGGCCACAGGCCAGAGTAGGCCTGGGCCCGGGACCTGGTGTGAGCTGGGCTCACCAGGGCCAGCTGAACACCCAGACAGGAAGAGTGCAGGTCCTGTTCCTTCCAGAGTCACAAATAAAACCAGTGTCTGCCTCCACTCCCACACCCAAGTCTCTGTGCCTGGGGGCGGGGTAACCAGGGTTGCCTATGGCTGGGGGTGGGGTGAGGCAGCTGAGCAGGCCTGCAGAGGGCAGGCACAGGGGGTGTGCTCTGGGAGGGAAGGACAGGGACCCCCTGTCACCCCTGCAGCCTGGCCACCCCTCCCCCTGTCTGTTCCAGTCACAGTTCCTTCCAGCCACTCATGCTTACCTTACTCTATTTGCTCCTGCCTACCTGCCACAGAGCCTTTGCACAGGCTCCTATCTAGCCAGAGGCAACTTCCCTCCTCCTTTAAATCTCTCAGAATAAGAATCAACTTGCTCTAGGGGCTGTGGTTGTGGCTCAGCAGTGGAGCGCCCTGGGTTCAATTCCCAGCACCACATAAAAATAAAGATATTGTGTGCAACTACAACTAAAAGAGAGAGAGAAAAAAAGAATCACTTGCTCCAGTGTGGCAGTGGCACAGGTCCCTAATCCCACACCTGGGGGGCTACAGCAGAACGGCAAGTTCACCATGCTAGCTAGCCTTGGCAAGACCCTTTCTCAAGACAGAAAAAGCCAAAAGGCTGGGGATGCTGTGCAGAAGTAGGGCACCTCTGGGTTCGAGCCCAGTACCAGGCCTTAGGAAGGCTCTCTGACAGGATGGGCCTGGCCACGGTCAGGACAAACCCTGCTCTCGGCCTGAGCAGACCTTTTTCATTCTCGCTTATCTGTGGGATCCAAGAGCTGCTCCACACTTGGATGTGAGCTCCAGGCGGCCAAGCACGGGGTCTCCCTTGTCCACTACTAGAACCCAGTGCCCAGCATCCGGCCTGGCACCTAGTGGGTTCTCCCTAACTGATCCTTAGATGGGCAGAGAGGCGACGCATGGACCGAACCGGGAGGAAGGCGTTTGGGGCCGAGGCTGATGGGGCGCGATGTCGCACAGGGCAGGTCTGGGGCCGCGCCAGCAGCCAAGTGTGGGCGGCGCGGGGGTGCAGGGGAGCCCGGGCGCGTGGGCGCTGATTCCTGGAGTGGAGCCGGCAGAGGGCGCTCCGGGCTCGATGGACACCGCGCTCCGGCCCCT
>NW_026000222.1:3951950-3970192 GCF_001458135.2 Marmota marmota marmota | reverse complement strand
CGAGCCCCCAGCCCCTCTGCGCCCGGGGCGGTCTCCGCCTGGACCGGGTCGGCTCCACTTCTCTCTTTGCTTCCACTTCCCGGGATCCGGGCTGGACCCTTGAGCCCCTGCTCGCGGCCACCGCCCCCTATTTCGGTTCTAGCCAAACCCTCTCTATTTAAACCTGGGGACAGGAGCCCCTGGCCGCCCCACCCCCGCTTCTCTTCCCCAGATTCCTGCCCGGAGCGATACTTTTTTGAGACCCCCCATGCCCCTGGCTCTTGCCCTCTTCTTTGCTCTGGACCCTGAGTCTTCCCATTCTGGGCTGCAGAGACCCTTGGGCCCTGCCCATCCACCCGGAAAGCCAAGTCCCCACTGTCTCCTGTCCATGGACCCAGAACCATCGCCCCCCACCCGGAGCCCAGTGCTGGGACCCCTCCGGCTCCCCACCCACTCCACTCTGAGCCCCTCTGCCCGCCGTTCCTTTCCCCACCACCCTCCCTACCAAGAGCTCCATCCTTCTCACCCCTACTAGCTCCCCACCCATCCTGACCACCCACAGAGCCCACCTCACTCTCCCATCTTGGGTGGGGGAGGCTTGGGGCAGCAGGCTCCCCCCACTAAAGCATGTGGCAGCAGGAGGAAGGGGGATCAGGGAGGGTGCGGGTCCCAGTGGGGATCCTGTGCAGCTGGGGGTGCCTCTGCGTGTGTCATGGGTTTCTGTGATGGTTGTGGGTGTTTCTGTGTGAGTGTGTGCACATATGTGTACCACGCATCGCATCCCTGCAAGTGGAGGGACCTGGGTTTCCTGTCTCCTCCTCCCCGATCCCATAGGTGGGTCTCACTGGAGGGCTGGAAGGGGGGGCGTTCTGGGGCCTTGGGCGCACACACCCACTTGTGCATGCTTGCACACACACACACACACACAACAGGGCACACAGCTACACTGGCTGAGCATGAGTGAGCTCAAAGTCCCAGGCAGAGGCCGCCGCACAGCCTCCCCCTGCAGAGAAGCCCTGCCCAGGGGCCAGCCTCTGCCTCCTCTGCCTGGCCATGTGGGCTCCGGGCTTAGGTGTCCTCATCAGTGAAGCAGGGAAGGGGCTGGGGAGGTGCTCATGCCCACTCCAGAGGCAGCCTCACCGGATGTCCACTGTGCCGTGTCAGGACCTGCCTTAAGGATCTCTGCCCAGTCGGGAGCAGCCGTGTGGGTGCCCAGGCTGGGTCTTGGGGAGCCCGGCTGGTGTGGGAGCTCAGCAGGGAAGCAGGGAGGCGGGCAAGCCTCCCTGAGTGCTGCCTCCGGCCGACTCCATGCTGGGCCTGGGAGGGCTGGGACACTCCTGCCCTGTCACTTGTAGGGGTGAGGGTGGTTAAGGGCATCTCTCCTTCGCTCCAGAGTGAGGACTGAGATAGATGGCCAGAGGGGGTGGCACCTCCCGCGTAGCTCACTGGGCCCAGCCAGACCCCCTGGTATCTGGGAGAACACGGGGTGGGGGGGGATTGCCAGTGTCACTTCCCTCCTTGGGGGTGGCTGAAATCAGCCAGTTCCATTGGGTGGGGGTGCCCCACACCCTGGAATCCTTCTGACTTCATTGTGCTGGTGACTCAGCCCTTGGGGCCTGGTCAAAGTGCACGTTCTGACTCGGTGGGTCCAGGGGGGCTGACTCTCTACATGCTGACAAGCCCCAGGTGGGGCAGCTGCTGGCCCTGGAACCTCACTCTGTGGGTGGCCAGGTCACTGTGGTGGTTGACCCAGGTCTGCCCTGAGCAGCAGACCCTTGGCTCTGAGGTCCAGCCTGGGCTGAGGGGCTCTCCAAGCCCCCGGCCATCTTCACTGCCTTGCTTCTGGACACACAGTGCCTATCACCAGCCTGACCTTTGAGGCCGGTTGTCTGGAGAGGATTGCAGAGTGCCTGGTCTCTGGGTTCAGGCTGGGCAGGGCCTGCCCCCCATGCCCACAGCTGGTCATCTGAGCTCCTGGCCTCCTGCCCTCACCCACTCCCCTGTCCAGACAATGGAGTTGTCCTGCCCTTGGCTGGTGTCATGGCCACACCTGGGGGACACCTCCTCCAGACCTCACCCAGCCTTCCTGGAGAGGCCCTAGGGTTTGGAAGGAGTGTGGGGTGAAGCCGGTGGCCCCGTGGGACCCTGCTGAGTGCCAGGCAGCGGGTGGGTGAGCCGTGGGGATGTGGCCAGGCACACCTGCAGGGATGTGTGTGGGCGTGTGAGTGCAGGGGTGTGTGAGTGCAGGGCGGGTGGCTGCCGCAGGCAGGCCGTGGGCAGGCTGGCGGCGCAGAGGGAGGGGGTGGCCCTTCCAAGGCAGGGCTGGGAGCCTCGCCTGCAGGTCCTTCCCCTGCCCCCGGGCCCTGCCCAGGTCTCCTCCCTGGGCCAGAGCTTCTCCTGGGGAAGGGAGGGATCTCAGGTCCAGCACGGAGGGCGCCTGGCCCCTACCAGCTCAGGGCCGACCCCATCTCTCTTCTCTGCAGATTTTCCGACGTGCGGACAAAAATGGTGAGTTACCTCGCGGGCTGTCCGCTGAGTGAGGAGCAGGTTCTCTGTCCTGATGCTTCACAGGGACGGGATCAGGGGTAGGAGACGTGGACAACCTTGAACCTAAAGACTCTCGAATCAAAAGGCCGGGTCCTGGTGCTGCCCTGGGCCTTGGTTTCCCGCCTGCACAGCGGGCATCCCTGTAGCGTCTGCTGCGAGGGCCCGGGCTGGGCCTGTGATGCGGAGGACCCTGGGTGTGCTTGTGCTGGCATAGACTGCCCAGGGCGGTGGACTGGCCTCAGAACTACCCTTTAAAGGAAGCCCCAGCCTTATTCCAAGTTCCTTGAAGCCTGGGCACGTCCTCATAGCCGCCCAGTGCAGTGGGGGCAGCTGCCCTCTACTGTCAGTGCTTGATGACCCAGAGAGGTTAAGTGACTTGCCCCCGGGTTGCTCAGCAGCTGAAGGAAGTCGGAGCTGCGTCAAGGACCCCCAGCCCTTGCCCCGTACCTCTCAGCACTTCAGCAGGGTGAGCCCCATGTTGCTGTGGCCCAGGAACTCGTGGCTCCTCCACTCCTGACTTTTGGGGAGACCCACCAGGAGGGAGGCAGGGGCTTGAAGATGAAGCAAGGCCTGCACCTGTGCTCCTCCCGAGAGGCCCTCAGCCTGCGCCTCACTAAGAGCACCACAGTCACCGTCGGGCTCAGAGCATCCCTGTGACCTCTCCCCAGGATGCCCTGTCCCATCTGTTCCCAGGCTGGTGACACCTACCCTGCCTGCTGCCCTGGGCTCTGGGAAAAGCCAGGCAGGAGCTGTGGGCAACTGGGGTCGCCCACCCCAGGGGTCCTCGTCCCCAGCACCTCCTCCCCCTGGGGGCACTGTCGACTGCCCCCCTGGCTGTGGGGTGGAGCGCAGGCACAGAGGTCCTGGAGAGGTCTCCCGCCTGACCCCATCCTGCACGTGAGGCCGGCTCAGGGTGAAGGCCATTGGCAGTGACTCCAGGAGGGGAGGAGGGAGAGGACATGGGAAGATTAACTGGAGCCCAGGAAATGGCCGCCGCACTGCGGCCTGCAGAGCCTCCGCCGGGAGCTGAAGGAGGCCAGCCCGGCTCCTCCAGCAGGCTGGGAGGGCCTTGCGGGTGGGGATTTGGGTCTGTCCCCTGCCGTGGGGCTGCTCACACACTCAGGGCCGCCGCTAAAGGGTGATTGCGGGGAGGAAGCCTGCCCGTCGTCGGGGAGGTGCTGGCCTCTGCCGGGAGCCCCGCTGTGGGGTCCACACTCCTGAGAGTGAGAGCTTCCGACTGCCATCCCCCGGGATGTGTCCTCCGTGCCCTTCCACCCTGTGGGAAGCTGTTTCTGTCCCCTGTGCACAGCTGCGAGGATCCTCGTGTCATTCCTGCAGCCGCTCCTCCCGGGATCGTATGTGTTCCCACAACTGCCGTGTGGCCATGAGGGGTTGTCACCAGGGCTAACGTGGTGTGAGATGCCAATTCCAGTGGGAGATTCCAGGCGCTGGGCCTGCAGGAGGTGAGGCTGGGCCCCTCCTCTGTCCCTTGCAGGGACAGTGCATGGCCAGCCTCTGCAGCAGCTCTGCCAGGGATTCATGTCCTGGCTCAGCTGCTTCCAGCTGAGCAAGAATGTCACCAAACTCAGGGCCTCCGTTTCCCCATCTGAAAAAGGGGACTGTGACACCCACCCCGAGGGCTTGTGGGCAGAGAGGAGCTCCAGGCTTGGCTCCTACGAAATTAATCTGCCAAACCAGCCGACGGGCACTGAGTCCCTTGGAGAAGGGCCACGTATGGGTGTGGTTGGTCAGCAGGCATTTGCTGGCACCCTGGGCTCCCTGGAAGCTGACCCCTGCCGGGGTGCTAGCGGTCCCTGGATGCCTGCAGTGTGTCAGGACTCCTTGGATGAACTGCTCCCCTTTCACGGATGACAAAGCAAGGTGTGGGTAGCAGATGGTGTTCTTGAGGTGGGCAGGGTGCAGGTGGGGTTCTGACTCAATGCTGGAGGTTAGAAACAAGGGGTGGGGGCAGCCATGGCAGTAGGTGTGCGTGGCGCAGGCGCAGATGATCCAGATCACAAGCCCCTGCGGCCCTGCTCAGGTACCTAGGGAAGGACCCCAGGGTGCCTGGGGGGTGGGAGATGGGCGTGCAGTGTCCACCCGGGCTGCAGATCAGAGAGCATAGGCCTCGGAGACTACAGCAGCGAGGACCTGAGGGCTGGCTGTCATGGGGGCACCCATGACAGAGTCCGTCTTGGCCAAGGTCCCCAGGAGGCACCTGGAGTGGGGACCCTGACAGACAGCCTGGGATAGGAACCCAAAAGGTGGCACTTGAAGGCTGACAGAGAGGTGAGGGCCAGCCACCCTCTCCCCCCAGGGCCAGGGACACCAGGCTCTTGAGGTTGGAAAGGCCACTGCCTCGGGCCAAGCTAATTAGTGAAGACACCTGAGAAGGCCCTGCTCAGCATCTCTGGTGGAGATGGCAGTGCTGGCCTCGGGCTCGGCTGATTGGACACGAAGCCTGCGGGGAGGGTGTTTTGCCTCATTAACTGATACAGGTTCATTAGCCCCGTGGTTGTCGATGTCCAAGGTAAATGTCAGCTGAAAGCCTTTGTGGTGCAGAGAGGACCCAGGTGCTGGGACAAAGAGGAAGAGAGGGAGGGGGGTGCTGCAACCCCGCTGTGCCTGGTGGCCATCAGACCTGGCAGATCAGCCGCGGCCCGTCCAGGCCTGGCCTCAGCTTCTCCCCCCTGGGTAGATGAGGGGTCTTGTCACAAGACCCTGGCCTGCGTTGGCCTGAGGGTCTGGGCTCAAGCTACAGCTGCAGGACCTGGGTTTGTCCCTATAAAGGGGGATGCCGGGCCTCGGGTGGAGAGCCTGGAGCAGTGGGGACATGAAAGGGGTGCTGGCGGGAGGCTGCTCCCTGCCGGGACACCTGGATGGGCCCCAGAGCGCGAGAGCTGGATGGAGGTCTCACGGTTGCCTTTGGGGTCTTGGTGTGTAGGGGCTTGTGTCTGAAAGATACAGATGCTTCCTTCCTCTGCGACACCACATCCCCCTCTCCCAGCCCGATGCCTTACGGCCCCCAGGGAAACGCGGGGAGCCGCCGTGAGCCTGAAGGTGCCCCGAGTGTTCTGTGGGCCTGGCAGGGCACCGGGTGCAGGCAGAAGCACGGGGCCTTTAAACTTTAAGAATGATTTCCATTCTGAACCCAAGAGGGCCTGCCATATGCGACTGGGCAGGTCGTGCCCTGCACAAGGGCCCTCATTCCCGGGGGACAGAGGCCTCGGGTCCAGGTGGCACTCCACTCCAATCCTGGGCTTCGTCCCTCCACAGGGAGAGGGGCGTCTGATCACACGCAGGTGCCGGGACTTACGGGGATCCTCCCCTTAAGCAGCTGACTTTGATTGCCGACTCACTAGGGGCTGCGTGGCCTTCTGCCCGTGCTCTGCGGCTTTCCCATAAGGTGGGGCAGGTGTGGGGCCAGCATGCCAAGTGCTCAGCAGGTCCGCCGGGTGGAAGGAGCAGGGCTGACACGCAGGACTGGAGTCCCCCTCAGCTTCCTCCCTCAGTGGCCCAGGCTGAACTGATCCCACGAGACCTTCCTGGTGGGGCCAGCGGTGTCCCCTACAGATAAGTGCACACAGCCAGCAGAGGGGGAGAGGGGGAGGCGAGTGACCCTCTTTTAGGGCCTCGCCACCCACCACCCCAGGCCACAGCTCCAGCCAGACGCGGCTCACGCAGGCGCCTGTGGTGCTGGGCTCGGCCCTGCTGGCACCTCCTTCCCTTGTGGTCTGGCGGCTTGAAAGATGTGTTCATGGCCAGAGAGAAGAGTAGTGCTGACCATGGACAGGCGTCTCTGGCCGCCATGTGGATGGGCCCAGTGGAGGGGCTGGGTCCTTCTTCAGAGTCAGGCCTGAGGGCCGGGGTCTGCTGGTCACCGTGGAGAGACCAGGTGGAAGCAGTAGGCGTTCATCAGACCACAGGCTCAGCTGCACCCTGACCAGTGGCGTGTTGCTGGGCAGGTTGCTGGGATGGGCGGAGATGGGACAGAGGCCATCCTGGAGGCGGACACTCCGTTCTTTGAGTGCATGCAAATGGCTGTTTTGCAGCGAGACCCAGAGGGCTAGCTGTTGTAGCACTTGTTAGTTGGAGGGTCGTGGCTGAGTCTGTGGAGTTGGGCATCCCCGGGTGAGTCTGGGATTCTATGAACTGGAGTTTGCTGATTAACTGGAACCGGCTGGATGGGCCAGGATGATGTGAAGCAGAGCTCCTCTCCTGGGCTGGGATGAGCTGGGGCGGGGGGTCATCCCGGCTGGACCTATCTGGATGGGGGGGTGTGCTGGGCCTTACCAGTCTCATCTGTAGATGCCAGCTGCTCTGCTGTCTTGCCACCTTACAGATGACGGGAAGCTGTCCTTGGAGGAATTCCAGCTCTTCTTCGCCGATGGCGTCCTCAACGAGAAGGAGCTGGAGGACCTCTTCCACACCATCGACTCCGACAACACCAAGTGAGCCCCGGCCCCGCCAGGGCGCACACAGCCGTGTGCAGCAGCTGTCCCTTCTTGTCCTGAAGGCAGCCTCGTTTCCCAGGCCCCTGTGAGGCAGGGCCCCAAAACGCCCAACCGTGCTCATCCAAAAGTCAGATCCATGTGGCCTTCACTGCTCGGGCTGATGTGGGGAGTGGACAGGTTGATTCTGCATTGGCTACTGTCACAGAATTGGTCTTTTCTGAGCATTTTGGCCAAGCAAGGACAGACCCTCAGCTCTGCCTATACACGTGGACAGTGAGAACAGGCAGTTGGCAGTGATGTCACACATTTCTGACCCCACCCTAAGCCAAAGCCTCGTGCTTTCTCCAGCCCCGGCCTGGACCATGGTGTTGAGCTGCTTGCCTCGACTTGGACCCCAATCCAGCTCCAGCTTGGCCCCACTCCTCCCCCTGCAGCTAACTGAACCCCTCTCCCGCCTGCTCACGACCCGGGCTGCACCGTGCAGTGCAGCCAGGACACCTTGAGGAAGGCTGTCCCTGTCCTGCAGAGCTGGGACCCAGAGGCAGCAATGCCTGGGCTGGGGCCACCATTGGAAGTCAGATGAGTTTCCCTGGCAGCCTGTGACAGGGACCCACCCCCCATCCCTGCCTCTCCCCACCCCCCGGCTGAGCCCTGCTCACTGCCCTCCATTACTTTGTGGTCTGTGGGCCTCAAGATGAGGACAGGCGGGCAGGTGGCCCCCCACTGCTGCCCCCTCCCCTCTGGAGAACGGAGAGGGCATGGTGCGTGGTTCACAAATGGGGCAGCTGTGCACACGGGAGGGGCAAGGACGGGCTGCTGACTCTCTCTCTCCCCCTCTCCCCAGCCACGTGGACACCAAGGAGCTGTGTGGTAGGTGCCCAAGATGGGGTGCAGGGGGATGGGAAAGGGCCTGAAGGAGGGCGAGGCCGTGAGGGGCACGGTGGGCTTGGGAGGCCGGTGGGAGGGGCAGAATCCGGGTTACCCCGACCTTTCCCTCCCCCACCAGATTATTTTGTGGACCACATGGGAGACTATGAGGATGTCTTGGCGTCCTTGGAGACACTGAATCACTCTGTCCTGAAGGCCATGGGCTACACCAAGAAGGTCAGTTTTCCTGCTTGTGTGACGACAGGGCTGGGCTGGGCTGGGGCTCCTGGAGGGAGCTCGGATAAACTGTGGAGTGAGCGGAGCAGCTTGGTGAACGGCCCTTTATGCTTGTTTAGGGCATGAGGCCCCTTCCCACCTAATCGGGATGGGCAGCAGCTGTGACACCCATCCTTGAGCAGGTGCCACACCTGACAGACTCGTGCCTTTCCTTAGCAGGCCTACGAGACTGGAAGGGAGCACTGGGTTCATGCGTCGGCACCGACCCCAGAATCGGTGGTCTTATGGGAGAGGCAGGGAGCCCCCACCGAGCTGGGAACTGTGGGCCGTGGAGGGGCTGTGTCCTGGAGAGAGGGCCTGCCCACAGTCCTGCTGCCTCGTGTCCACCTCGGAGGGTGGGGACAGGGCAGTGGAGCCAGGCTGCAGGCTGGGTGCCACGAGCCTTCCCTGGGGCCTCTGTGCCTTCTCCCTGGAGCCCTGACGGTCACAGCACCCTCCACTGCCCCGGGCTTCCTTCTCCGCACCCACAGGGAAGAGCCCCAAAGCCGTCCTGAGGACCTGCGGAGGCTGGCTTGTGCTCAGGCCCCACACTCCACTCCACATCTCCTTTGGTCCTCAGGGCAGCCCCCGGGGTGGTCTTCACCTTCCATTTCATAGCTCTGGAAACGGGGCGCACAAAGGGAACCCAGCGGGGTCACAGCCACAGCTTCAGGGGACGAGGCGGGCAAACTGAGTCAGAGCCTGGCAAGACAGCGCACGGCAGGAGGGGAACCAGAGGGCTGTCAGCAGGGGTAGGGGCAGCCATTTGGGCACACGAGTCCAGGCCCACCAAGACGGAGCTGGAGAGGGCCCCAGGAGGACACCTGCAGGTAGCCGGGGCTACAGCCCACCAGAGCTCAGGGAGGCCATGCTGGCGGAGGCTGGGGAGCTGAGAGGACAGTGTCCAGCAGACCTGGCTGAAGGGCCCGAGCCAGTCACTTCCCTTCCTGAGCCTCATTTGCTCCCTCTGTGAAATGGGAGCTTCCGTCTCACCATCCTGGAGAGGACTGTGGCAGCCGCTTAGCACAGGACCTGCACCGAGCAGTGCGACCGGCAGTTTTCATCATCGGGCCCCTGTCGTATGCCCAGCGTGGTGAGCTGCTGCCCGGTCACTGCCTGGGCACACATACTCTTCTGGCCCACCGTGCCGCTGCTTGAGTCCTGCTGCTTTCGAGTGTATTTTAACACCGTCGTAGAGTGACGCCCTGTTCACGTTGGTCTTTGAGCACCTTCTGTCCTGAAGCACTGTGAGGGCCCTGGGTCAGCAGGGATTCTGGGCCAGCTACAGATGGCCCATGGAAGGCTGCCACACGCCCCTGGGTGCTGTGCAGCAGGGACCCTCCGTGGCCCCTCTCCTCCTCTGGGAGGGGGCTGCTCCCTGGCAGGGTTGGGTGGTGCTGCTGTTGGCCCTGGTTCGGCCCCCAGGCCCGGCTGCAGGCCCCCAGCCAGGAGGGGGTCTACCATCTCCTGTGCAGTGCAGGCCAGCCTGGCCACTGCCCCAGGAACTGTGCACCAGTCGCGGGTGGGGGCTGCTCTCTGTGGCCTTGGGTGGCTCCCAGGTCCTCAAGGTGGTGACTGCCATTTCTTCACGCAGCCCATGGCTGTGCTCTGTTCTCATGTCCCCTGGCTGTAGCTGACCGCGTGCATCAGGCACCCCCCGGTCAGCAGCCCCACTTGCAGGTCCTGCTGCGCGTGCCCGTCACGCTGGTGTGTCGCGTTTCCTGGATTCTAAGACGCGGCGCTGACGCCCCCCAGCTGCCTGGTTGTGCTAGATTTTCAGTCTCTGCTCTAGGATTTTTCCACTAATTATGATATTAATGCCAGCTCTTATTTTAGAATCCGCTCCAGCCTGTTGAAGAGATGCGTCTGCCCGCCTTTATTAGATGCTGTCCTAGGAGGGTAGCGAGTTCTCTCAAACGCTACTGTGGTGTTTTGTTTTTTTAACCATCAAATGATTTTGCTCGAGCTATGGATGGCGGGTTCTATTTTTAGACTCCTGTATTGAACAGTCTGTGGCTCCCTGTGATAAAGCCTCATGGGGACTTCGTTCTGTGGCCACTCTGCCCAGTCCTCGGCCCTGGCCCAGTGTTGCTCTCTCTCCTCCAGGGGCCTCAGGAGGGCCTTCTGGGCGACTTCTGTGCATGAGTCGGCTCCCCAAACACGGGATCGTTCTCTACTCAAAAACAGAAGTCATCAGTGCTCTCGGGCTAAGGTGTTGCCAGAGGAGAGCGTGTTTTAGTAGGTACTTTAAGGCAAGCCCTGTTTTCGTTAAATTTTTTTTAACTTTTTGTGTTCATTTTAGTATATTTTTAAACAACTGCCCTGGATGTGTTTGGTTTTATGATCATTTACACATGGTATGGTCTTTGGACTATTTTTTAAAAATCTGAAACACCGTTTGACACACAACAGATTCATTTAACGCAGAGTAAGAACGGTCAAACATGTACTATTGCCGCTCAGATCTTATTTTAAATTGATACCATTTTCTACATCTTAAAATCTTACATATTGAGGGCTGGGGTTGTGGCTCAGCAGTAGAGCACTCGCCTAGCAGTGCGAGGCCCTGGGTTGATCCTCAGCACCACGTAAAAATAAATAAAATAAAGGTATTGGGTTTGATTACAACTAAAAAAAATTTACATATATATTTATATAAAATTTTAATCGTATATATGACAGGCCTGATTGAACTAGTTGTTTCTAACAAACAGCCCATACTTTTATTTACGTTTCAAGATACGTTTTCTGATTTATGTGTCGTTGTTGCAAGCTCCTTCCCCATTCCTGGGGTTTGCGGTTGTGACTGTTTGGTACCCGCCCCCCGCCCCGTGTGAAACAGAATGCTTAGATGGTTTTGGTAACTCAGTTTGACCTTTGAGTGCTGTGTTCGGCCACCGTGGGTTTTGATGTGCTTTCTTTCGGTCCCACTGTTCTCTGATTAGTCTGCTGTTCTCATTCATTTTTCCTTTCATTGTTGTAATGAGATCGAGTGGACCATTCTGCGATGTGCGGAGGTTCTGAAGTGAATTTGTGGACGGTGCCAAACGGAGAGCTGTCAGTTACGCTCTGCCGGGCAGAACCCACCAGCGTGCCCGTGAGTGAGTGCTGCGTCGTTCCAAGTTCTCTGCGTCTTGTGGAGTGATAAAAGCAGCTCCAAGACGGGATCACTTTTAGGTGGTCCCAAAAAGTGGACTAGACAAGACACATAGGGATCTTTTAGTCTGTTTCAGAGACTTGCAGACGCTGCCTGGTGAGGTCCTGCGCCTCCCTGACCACCGTGGTCCGACTTCTCCTCCCTGTGGGGCGTGGAGGGCTCATTCCTCCACTGAGCTGTTGTCTCGTCACCTTTGTATCCAAACGTTTTTCCTTCTTAGTCTCAGCCAGGAGGTTTGATGCGTGCTGACTTTCGTTACATTTTTATTGTGTAATGGTGGGTATTCAGCATGAAATTTTAGGATGTAGCGCTGACCTTTTAGATCACCCTGACCCCAGCAGCCCACCACGGTGAACACTGAAGGTTTTTACCTTTTCATACCTTTTTTCCACGTGCATTTCTTTAATGTTTTTAATATCATCCCATTAGAAAAGTTTATTTTCTGCTTCTCACCTAATATTTTGACAGTTCCCCCATGTCATTGAAAATGTTGAAAGCATGATTTTAAACCCTCCTATTTGGATCAGCTTGTGTTCCCTCTACTGTTGGCCGTACTAGGCTATTTCCAAGTTTTGGCTCTTAACCAGGTCCTGGGCGTGCGCGCGTGTTCACCGTTGCTCTCTCTAGTGTGGGTCATCGTAATCGAGGCATTGTGATCAGCTGCTGCGTCACACAGCTGTGACACCTGTGGCAGTTCCTGCCGCCCGCCATGGGGATCTAACTGTGGCGCCTCCTGGCCTCACCTGCGTGGCACTTTCTCACTGAGGCGCTAGCTCTGCGGTGACATTGATCCAGTGCTCTGTGCAGCTCTCGATAGCCCCTTGTGCTCTGGGGACAGTGCGCCCTGGCAGATCACCGGATCACCAACCGGAGCTGCGTTTCTCTTGGGGATGCGGCCGCCTGTCTCCTGGCAGACGTTCTGTCCTGGCTGCTGCCGTGGTCTCCTGTTCTCCCGTTTTTTTTAACCCTTCCTCATTTCTCCTACGTTTTTCCTTTTTTTTTTTTTTATTGTTCAAAACATTACAAAGCTCTTGACACATCATATTTCATACATTTGATTCAAGAGGGTTATGAACTCCCATTTTTACCCCATATACAGATTGCAGAATCACATGGGTTACACATCCACATTTTTACATACTGCCATACTAGTGTCTGTTGTATTCTGCTGCCTTTCCTATCCCCTACTATGCCCCCTCCCCTCCCCTCCCCTCCCTTCCCATACGTACTTCCTCTTGATGGTCTGCTGCTTGTTGATCAGGATTGAGAAGTTAAAAATCCTCATTGTCGTTTTACTAGTGATGTTTTTAAAGCACTAGACACCCTCAAACGCATTTTTATACTTGGCTAATACAAAATCCTTTCTGTTCCTTTTGGGAATGAAGGAATTTCTGAGATTTGGGCTGTTTTTTTAATGGTCTACTGACTTGATGCAGGGTCACTGGAGTTAGACTGTCCAGTTCACTTAGGGCCCCGTAACCTGAAGGCTTGAGCTGCGTGGTCGCGGGTCCTGTGGGCACCGCTTCCCTGGGCCGAGCTTCAAGCCTCAGGGGAAGATGCTCATCTGGTGAAAGTCACAGATTCGCAGGTTGCTGGATATCCCCCGTCTTCCTGCATGTGAGTGACCGTCGGTGGGTGTGGAATTCGAGCTCTCCCTCTCCCCCTGCCAACTGCAGAGCTGGTCTCTTGGCTGAGGCCGCGATTGTGGCAGAGGAGGGATCTGGAAAGCTTCCTCTGCGCCCTGGAAGACGGCTTCGCAGGCCAGGCAATTATTGACCCGTCCCTGTCCCCGTCCTCGGCCAGTTTCCGGCTGTGCCCCTCTCCAGCAGCCTCTTCCTATGTGTTCCATTTTTTTTCTACCAAGTTAAGTCGTCTTGTTCATTTGTCCAGAGTCCAGCGGTCACTGGGCTGTGTGTGGCCTCAGCTGTTCGCTAGGAAGAATAATCCATCAATGTGGTGCGCCCAGCCGCCAGGACCCGCCACGTGGGCGTGGGACAGGATTCCTTCTCCCCCGGGTCGGTCCCCCGCAGCCCTGGCCGGGTGTTGACCCAGGACATTCCCGTCAGAGCCTTACCTGCCTCCCTCCTCGGCCTCTGTCTCTCCGCCATGTCTCCACTGTTCAGTTATTGCTAATTAATTCCCAGTCACAGTGATGGATGGTTTAATTTGCTTTCCTTGGGAGCCCTGTTTTCCCTTGCCAGGGACTGGGCAGGATTCCAAAGTGCTGGAGCGGGTGGCCCTGGCAGGCGGGACCTCGGGGGGAGGCTGGGGAACACAGGGTTTGAGCAGTGGCCTGGTGAGCCGAGTCTTCCCATCTCCTGGGCAGCCTTTTGCAGCCAAAAGAATCTCAGTGATGAGAAGAGTCGGGGCTGGGGTCTCAGTACAGGGGGATGGAGCTTCACCTGGTCCTGGTCCTCGGCCTCCTGAGCTGCTCCCTCTCCCCGCCCCCCGCTGGGCTCTGCTTCCCCCACTCCTTCTGAGCATGAGCCTCGCCCTTTCTTTGGGGAGCCACTGTAACCCTCTGGCTGCATTTGAGTTTCTTCTATCATTTCTCTTTAGCAACATGATACTCGAGAGCCCGAAGAATTCTCCTTGGAGGAGGGAAGAGGGAGCCAAATGATGACAAGTTCTTCCCTAATGCTCTGTGACGGCAACATAAACACCACTGCTGATCAGTGTCGTGCCACTGACCCTGGGGACCAGCCATATCATGATCATTTCCTCCTCCACCACCACCACCATCATCATCATCACCACCACCACCATCACTGTCATCACCATCACCATGATCATCACCATGACCATCACCATGACCACCATCACCACCACCATGATCATCATCCCACCATCACTGTCATTATCATCACCATCACCATGATCATCACCATCACCATCACCATCACCATCACCATCACCATCACCATGATCATCACCATGATCATCACCATGATCATCACCATGATCATCACCATGATCATCACCAACATCACCATCATCACCACCACCATGATCATCATCCCACCATCACTGTCATTATCATCACCACCATCATCACCATGATCATTACCATGATCATCACCAACATCACCATCACCACCATCACCATCATTATCACCACCACCACTACCATCACTGTCATTATCACCACCATCACCACAACCAACATCATCACCATCACCTTTATCATTCCAGCTGGTTATTATTTGCTGTGACAGGTACTGGGCTGAGCATTTTATGTAGATGTGGTCATTGAATCCCCATTACAACTTTGTAAGATAGAGTACAGTGGCCCTGTTAGGCTCCAGTAGGCCGCAAGCTGGTAAGTGGTAAAACCTGGGTTTGGACCTTGATGCCCGAGTTCATGCCCTGTCTTGAGTGAGTATCCCCTTCCCCCTGCAAAGCAAGGACACTGACCCCAGGTGCCTCACATCTCCACGTTCTGTCCCCACCCCTTCTCCTCCATGTCCCTTCCCTTACCTCCACAGGTGTATGAGGGCGGGAGCAACGTGGACCAGTTTGTGACCCGCTTCCTCCTGAAGGAGACGGCCAATCAGATCCAGTCTCTGCTGAGCTCTGTGGAGAGTGCGGTGGAAGCCATCGAAGAACAGACTAGCCAGATCCGGTGCGTGGACGGGACCCTGCAGGGTCACTTGGGGTGTGCCGTGTGCACAGGCCAGCCTGCTGCACTGGGCAAGCTGCTCCTCTGGGCCTCCGTGTCTCGGGCTGCAGCACGGGAGGATTATGTACCTAGCTGCTTCTCCGTCACCGTGAGGAGCGGGTGAGGTGGGCTGCGCCGGATGCATGCCTGGTGTGCACATGCAGGGCCTGCACAGGACAGTTAAGGTGCCACTGGAGACCCATCAGGCTCGCTGCACCCGCCTGACACTCACTGTTGGTGCAGAGTGACCCTGTTGTCTGGCCCAGTTTTTATGGTTAAGAGCGTCCCTTGCCATGGATGAAGTAGCGAGATAAGCCATGCTCTTGCTGGACTCCAGCCTCCTCGCCCACAGAGAGACTGGGCCATCTGCGGGAGGCACTGGAGAGGGGGTAGAAGCAAATTGAGGCTCTCCCAGGAGGACCGAAAGAGAAGTGAAAGTGGGTGGTCTTGTCACAGTGTCACTCAGTGTTCAGTAAGGACTTGTTCCTGCCTGGGGTCCTCTCATGGTGCCAGGTGGAGACTGTGTGTCTGGTTCCTGGAGAGGGGCACTTTTCTCCTTCCCCTCAACAGTGCCAGTCCCGGGTCACCAGCCCCCCGTGTGCTGCCCCGGGTTGAGGCAAACTCTCCTACCCAGTTCTGCCCAGGGCAGCTGATGTGCCAGTGCAGTGGGGAAACAAAATCCACAGCTGCCAGGCCGCCCCGCTCTAGAGAGCTTGGAGTTTCTACAGCCTCAGGCACAGTGCAGCGGGGACACGGGCTTGCCGTGGGCTGGGAGTTTGGGGTGTGTCCCGGCTGGCACGGAGCTGTCTCAGATGTGATCACAAAGGTGCTGACTGTGCCCAGCACCTGGGAAACCTAGGGTGCAGAGCCCCGGGCACGGGCGCTGGTGGGAATGCCCGCGCGGAGGCAGAGCTCCGTGTCTGTAGCCAGTCTTGATCCGAGAGCGGGTCGCCACTCTGGAAGCTGAGCCTGGCTCTCCAGTGCCGCGTGGTGTTTTCCTGTGCTGATCAGGACCTGCCGTTTTCATCCGCTGTGGCACGCGGGCCTCCTGTGGTTTTCACAGATGGCCGCCTGCACCGGGCCTGCTTTCCCATGTCGGTGGTTACACCGGCCCGCCCCCCGCCCGGGTCCCTGGGTCCCTGGGAGCAGCCTGTTTCCCCACCCAAGCAGCTCCTCGGGGTGTTGTGTTCCAGGCACAAGCCTCGGGTTCAAACCCCGCATCCGGGGCCTCCCACTCAGCCCTTCACGGTCTAAGGGACACATTTAATTTGCTGCTGCTTTGTAGAGCTACCGTGATTGACACCTCAGAGCCTTTCCCACTCCCTGGGGAGCCAGGTTTGCTCCATCCACACAGGAGAGCCGTGCTGAGCGGTCAGGGTTCACAGGAGACGGATTCCAGAGTGAACCAAGGCAGCGATGCTCGGTGACGGGGTGTCGCTGCGGCAGGTGCTGGCGGGTGTGTGCGCTCCATCCCTGGCCTCTGTTTCCCAGCAGCCTTGTGCATGAGGAGTTGCTTGTTTACCAGGCGTTTTTCAAAGTC
The DNA here is from genome assembly GCF_001458135.2 of Marmota marmota marmota. NCBI lineage: Eukaryota > Metazoa > Chordata > Mammalia > Rodentia > Sciuridae > Marmota > Marmota marmota. The sequence goes on along the minus strand of NW_026000222.1, from coordinate 3,953,714 downwards.
CCTGCCATGCACAGTGCCTGTTGAGCCGTGTGCAGGCAGCCAGCTGGGCCCCAGGTCAGTGTGCATGGGGGAGGGGTGCAGGGGCGGGAGAGGCTAGGATCCCAGTTCCGTCCTGCCGTGTCCCCACTCTCCATGTCTTTTAGGACGCCCGTTTTGGGAGTCTTATAGTGCCAGCCCAGATCCCCCACACCAGGAGGCACGTAACCCTGACTGGCAGTGGGGCAGGGAGGGGGACTTGGTATCCGCACAGCCTGGGCCCAGCAGGTGCCTGGGGACGCTGCGAGCTGCTGGGCAGGAGGTGGGCATCTGCCCCATAGCCTTGGCCAAGTCACCTGCTTTGTGGGCACTGTTTCCACCTCTTTCGAAACGAAGACAAGTCGCCCACTCCAGGGGACAGGTGTCCGCAGGTGCACTCTGGGCACACTGCAGCCACAGTTGGTGCTTGATAAGTGCCTGTTGAAGCTGCTGAATGTGTCCAGGGTCCTGCGGCTGTCATCATTGTCTGTTTCCCCACTTACACTGCAGACAGAACCACGGCAAGCCCGACCACGGGGGCATGGGCACCTGGTATGGAAGCCCCTCTCCTCCCCATGCCCCCAACCACAAGCTCATGGCTGTGGAGCCAGGGAAGAGCCTGCCATCTGGTGAGAGAGAGCTGTGGCCCTGGGGGGGGGGAAGGGGCCTGCCTGGGAGCCTCAGGATTCTGAGTGCCCAGGTGGGGCCTGGGGAGGGCTGGGTGCTACTACCCCAGGCCTGGCCCTGCTTACCACCACGGTCTGTGCTTCTCTCAGTCACTGGGGACCCAAAGGAGGAGGGTCTAGAAGCCCAGATCAGCCGGCTGGCAGAATTGATTGGGAGGCTGGAGAACAAGGTAAGCCCAGCCCCGCCTCTGCCTGACACCCCTTTCTCCCCAGTGGCCCCCACATGCACACACAGAGCAGCTTGGAGATCAGGGCAGGAGTCGGGGAGCCATGGGACAGGTTCCCCCAGGTGAGGCATGGGGGTGGAGAGCAGACTAAGGATGGGCCCTGGCCTTGAGGACTGGGCAGGCACCCCAGGAGCAGAGTGGCCAGTGGGGTCCCGTGCTGCCAGGGGACATCACGGCAAAGAGGGCTCTGCACTGAGGTAGCAGTGGCCTGAGCAGGTGGAGCCACACAGTGGCATCATGGTGCGTGAGATCCAGGACAGTCAGCCCCAAGGGACTGGTCACCAGTAGGAGATGGACTGAGCACAGCGTGGCACACCCACAGGTGGGGGAATGGCACAAGGACACAGCCTTTACAGGGTGGCTTGTGATCAGTGGAGTCCCCCATGTGCCTTGGGGCTCAGGTGGCTCAGGGATCATCTGTGGCGTTGAATTCTGGCTGTGCCACTCACCGGGTGCTGCTAGGATTAGGTAAAATGATGTCTTGATGGCTGACCTCAGAGCCAGGCTCCCAGTTAGCACTTACAGTTAGCAGGGTCAGCAATTATTGTCACCAAAAGGCTCCAGGTACACATCCAGCTACGGGATCTCCGCTAAGGGTGTGTCAGCGCTCTAGGATGGAGGTGACATCGCTTCTACTTTTCTGTATTTTTTCACATCTTTTGCAAAGGACACTAGGACTTCGGTGGGCTTGGGGTTGGGGAGGGATTCACGGGGGCAGAGTCAAGCGGCTTCCCACCCGAGGGAGGCAGAGGCAGAGCTGGAGGGAGGAGGCTGGCATCCCGTCGTTGTCGCAGGGCTGAGGCCGAAGCGGGATCCCGCCCCCTCACAGCCAGCTG
>NW_026000222.1:3950163-3951329 GCF_001458135.2 Marmota marmota marmota | reverse complement strand
CTCTGGGGCGGCAGATTTGGAAGCCAGAGGGAGCCACTTGGGGCCCCTGCCCTCCAGGAGCCCACAAACATGGTTATAAACCCAGAAACAGGCTTGTCCCTGCTGGGCCCTCCCTCGCCACTTGGAAAGCACTTTCTCTGAAAGCATGACCTGGAGAAGTCAGGGCTCTCCGGCTGGCTGTGTGATTTGTGGAACCGCGAACGTGCAAAGGCCCCGCGGTGGAAACACTAAGAATTGTAAAGTGGGTCACGCTGCCTGCTCCCCCGCCAGCGGTTTCCCTTAACAACAGATGCGCTTCCTACATGCATGCCCTGGCGTGTGTGCATGCATGTGTGCACACGTGGTCCTGTGACAGTGGCAGTCTCCTTTCACGGAGGAAGGATAGCCAGGAGCAGCCCTGACTGGGGTGCCCAGGCTAAAGGAGGAAGAACTGTGGCTCTCGTATCAGGTGGAGAAAGACCAAGATGCTGAGAACGTGCTTTTGTGACTTCAGTGCCCAGGGCTGAGCATCTGTGAGTGGGCCCTGTGGGCCCCAGGCAGAGGAGGTGACAGGCTCCCTCTCCAGCCCTCCTGGAGCCTGCGGGGGCAGCCCTCCTGGGGAGTTGGGGAAGTTAAGCACATGTCTCAGGAATCCCTTGGTTTAGGGCTGTTGGAGGGCCGCCCCCTGCAGATCATTAGACTCCTAGGCTCCAGAGGTTAAGACGGGGTGACTCCCAGGTCAGCAGCGGTGGCAGGGAAAACGGCGTCCTAGACCAGTGCTGCCTCTCCTGAGGCCTCCCACCAAGGCCAGCACTCCTGGCCTGCCTCCCAGTGCCCCCAGGGGACAGAAGGATTCTCTGCCACTTCCTGTGGTGGGTCTCCAGCTCTGCTCCAGGGGCCCGCTGAGGTAGCTCTGTGCATGGACCACAACCAGCCCTGCCCAGCAAGGCCTGGCCCAGGAGTGCCCATCAGCCTCGGGGATGTGGGCAGTGGGGCGGGGCCCTGTGTGCCCCGGTGCTCCGGTGTCGTCATGGTCCTGGAGGCCGCCCTGGTCAAGGTGGCCTCTCAGGCCTCACGTGTGCTTCGTGGTTTCAGACACTGTGGTTTGACCTGCAGCAGCGCCTCTCGGATGAAGAAGGCTCCAGTAGGGTGAGGCCCTTCCCTGAGCCCCTGCCACCCTCCCCGTG
>NW_026000222.1:3941192-3950140 GCF_001458135.2 Marmota marmota marmota | reverse complement strand
CCCTCCCCGCCACCCTCCCCTGCCCAAGCCAGGACCCTCAAGATCCATCACCCCTCCTGCCTGGGACCAAGATGGGCAGGAGCAGTCCCAGCAGTGGGCTGCAGGACCCTCCAGCCACCCTCCCTGGGCTGAGCTCTGAGGTCAAGACTTTGATGAAGGGGTGTGGCTGGGAGCCAGGTGGTCGGCAGACTCCTGGCTGTGTCTGGGGACCCAGGCAGCCTCCTTACACCCTGGCCCTGGGGATGCTCTCTGCATTGGGACTTGGCTGCTCCAGCCAGTTTTCATACATTTGAACAAAAACTGCAGGGGTGGGAGGGGCTGTTGCCTCGGAGGGGAGGGCCGGGCTGGGCCAGGCAGAGAGGTCCTGGCCGGGAGCCCAGGGGAGGAGGCCAGGCTCAGTGCTCTGTCCTGGCAGCACCTGCAGCTTGTCCGGCAGGAGATGGCCGTGTGCCCCGAGCAGCTGAGCGAGTTCCTGGACTCCCTGCGACAGTACTTGCGGGGCACCGCTGGAGTAGGGAGCTGCTTCCAGTGAGTGAGCCTGGCGTGGACGGTGGCAGGGAGCCCTGCCAGGCAGTGGAGGGAGGGGACGGGGCCATCCCTGCAGATGTAGCAGATAACTTCTGCTCACTCATCTGTAAAGGGAGCTGCTGGCCGTGTCACTAGAGGGTGTCCCAGCAGGTCAAGGAGATGGGGACCTCAATGCAGGACGATAGGGTCCTTGTACGTTGTAAAAAAGAACTCCACAGTGTCCAACAAAACAGATTTATTCAAGAAAGTAAGGCACACACCCTGAAAGGCCATCCCCTCGAGGGCGCTGTGGGAGGTAGGCGGGAGGACAGTCTGCAGGTCACGAGATGGCTCCTGGTGGACTGTCCCTTCCGGGCTCTTGCTCTCCCGGATCTGGTCCGCAGATGGCCTGGTTTGGAATGTGCCTGGTTACAGGTTTCTTAAGATCTCCCTGTGCTTCATCGGTGCTGAAGGTAGACTGCACAGGGCAGTTCTGATAAGTGACTTTCCAGTAACTGTAAGATTGTGACGATTTGGAGGTTTCCCAGAAAGTTGGGGGGGAGGGGGGAAACCAGCTGGGGAAGGAAGGGGTGAGGCCCGAGGGTGAGGGTGGTCTCCCTTTCCTTCCTGACCTTGTCTGTCTTAGCTTTGCCCCAGCAGACCCCAGCCCTGGCCCACTGGGAGTGAACGCGGCCCGAGGGCAGGAAGGGCTGAGCCAGGCCAGTGCCCCTCAGCTGGGTTGCTGCGGTGCAGGAGCCCGGGCCGGAGGGGAGACCCGAGGGAAACGGCAGCCGCCTCCTCCCCGCTCTGCCCACTGTGCGCTGACCTTCCAGGAGGGTCTCCGAGGTGGGGACGCTGGCCCACAGCAGCTACCTCCAGACACTGGGCAGTCCTGCCCCTCTGGCCTGTTCTGCCCCTGAGCCGGCAGGTGTGGCCAAGGGACTGTGCCCTTGCTGGGGTGGTCTGGAAGGTCCAGGCATGTGCCCTAGGCTCCCCATCTGTCTCCAGGGCCAGCCCTCAGGCCCTGCCTCTGGGTGCTGCCCGGCTTCCCTCTCCAGGGCTAGCCCTGAGCTCCCTTCCTCTGCCCTCCACCTCCTGAGGGTCTGCTGGACCCTGGGGGCCCCGCTGCAGCCAGGCGGGTGGCTGTTCGGTTTTTCCTTGGTGGGAGAAGACGAAGGTGATGTGAGTCAGCAACCGGGGTCTCGGGGGGCTCTGAAGGGAGTGACCCCTCCTGTGCAGGCTGGGGGCTGAGGGGCAGGACCCGTCTCTATGGACGCAGTACGTAGGCAGGAGCGGGCTCCGCCCCTTCTCTGCCCTCTGAAGACAGGCTGGGTGCAGCAGGGGGCAGAACCCAGGGGGTTTGGGGGTGGAGGGGTGGGAGGAGGGGGTACAGGGGGCTCCCAGCTCCTCTGGCTTCAGAGACTCCAGGGAGGATGGGTCTCTCCGAGCAGGAGTAGGGTTCTGAAGGCCGCATGGACCCCTGTTAGATCCCTGGTGCTACAGCGGGGCCGGCCATGGCACCCAGAGCCTTGTGCATGCCAGGCAAGTGCTCTTGAAGACGGTCTTCACCATAGGAGCAGGAGGATTCTGGCCATCCTCCAGGGGTGTCCCTGGCCCTCAGCCCTTGGGGCCCCTTTACCTCCACTTTGGTCCCCAGTCCCTCTGGAGGGGTGGCACTGTGGGGTGCCTCCCCTGGGTGCACACAAGAGGCTTTCCCCACCTCGCTGTGGGACACGTGTCCTCCCTGTGGCTGGAGTGGGCCAGGCTCAGTCTTCCCACCTGGCCAGAGGCATTGTCCCCCCGCACCACAAGTGTGGGCACCCAACATACGCCACCCACACCCCGTGATGGTGGCACTCAGTAACACTCAGCCTAGCCCGGCCCCTGGAGATGACCTGCCTGTGGCTGGGAGAGGGCCCAGGGCTAGGGCTAGGGCTGGTCCCGGGCAGCACCCCGGGCTCCACGTGTCACTGGAGCATAATGAACTACGGACAGATTAGCAGCCTGTCGGGTGAAGCCAGCCTGGCACTGCCTGTGAGCCCCCACAGACGTTCACCTTTGCAGAAGTCCCCTCCCCCGGGGCTGGGCTCACTACTGCCAAGTGGGTGAAAGAGGAGAAGCAGCTGGGGAGGGCGAGGGACCAGGACAGTACCAGATGCTGTGACCTTGAGGAGCCATCCAGCCCATCACCCTGGCCTTCCGGAGGCCCCACAGCCATGCAGGATCTGCCCCATTTGCACGGGGGAGAGTGATGGCCAGGTCCCCCAGGGGGCCCGCCTGGCCTGCAGGGTGTGTAGCCCAGGGTGGGGCTGCTGGCTGGGCTCCAGGACTGTCACTGGGACGGAGCTTGTGGGAGCAGCAGAGGGTCCGGGGGGGGCTTGAGCGAGTGCCCAGGCCTCCCCCTAGATTCCGCCAGCCACCACGGGCCCTGCAACATCATGGGACCGTAGTGCAAGGACCGGCTCCAGTGGGCGCCACAGGCTGTCCTTCCTGGGCACATCAGTCAGGTTGCTCGAAGCCTGGCTCTGAGGTCAGCCTGTCCAAGCCCGCCGGAGGGCAGCTGGGGGAAGATGTAAAGGTGGACATGGCGTGTCTGGGTACTGGGGTCAGGGCCAGTCCCTGCCCGCCGCAGGCTCCTGCCTCTCCCCCCCACAGCATTGCCGCTGTGAGGTTGTTGGACGGCTTCACCTTCGTCATCTACGAGTTCTGGGAGACAGAGGAGGCGTGGAAGAGGTGGGTACAGCCGTGTCCCTGGGGGCTGGGGAGGTGGGCTGGCTGGTTCTGTGGCGGAGGGACTTTGGAGGGGCATGGAGAGCACTGTGCCCAGGTTCTCCCAGCCTGAGCGCCAGCCCAGCCTGGGTCCTGGACAGGTGGCGGTTGCTCAGGCGTAGGGAGCCTCCCCCACGCAGGGGGCTCCTGAGCGCGCGTTCCAGGCAGACCAGCTCTGCCCAGCGCCTGGGGCTCCCCTGCGGGTGGGTGCAGAGTCCCTTGTGCCCCAGCTCCTCTGATCCCGCACCCTCCTCGGGGAAGCCCTCTGGCTCTCCTTAGTCCTCCTCCCTGGAGCCCTGAGCTTCTCCCCTTGGACAGCTCCTAGCATCAGAGCCTGACTCGGAGCAGGGAGCAGTGCAGGTGCGGTCAGCTGCTCCCTCCCTGCGCCTGGCCACCCACCAAGTGCTGTGTGGCAGGCGGGGGTAGGTTGGGGGTTCCATCTGTGGCTGGCACCTGCTCAGAGCACGTCTGGGGCAACTTGCTGCCCTCCCTGGGTGACAATGGGGAAATCCAACACCGTCCTGAGGTTTCTGACTCGCCAGATGCTACCGGGTCCCTCCAGAACTCAGACCAGCAGGAAGGACAGGTGTGGGTGGCTTTGCACCCCTGTCCTTCCTCCCTGGCACTGAGGGACGAAAACTGAGGACCTAGGGATGCTGCAGTAGCAGAATGACCACAGGGAGGACGGTGGGCTCCTCTGGGGCCAGGGCCTGAGTCCTGGTCAGCCTCAAGGGTGTTGTCTGTACAGGTGGATGTCAGTCCTACCTGACCCCTGGGGTGACCTTGGAGGTGGAGGGTCCTTGTTTCCAGGCAGGCAGGCCCCACCAGGCCTGGGGGCATGGGCCTTGCTCTAGCTGGCACCCGGCCTCCTGCTCTGCCCAGGAGCCTCGGAGGTCCCATCCCAGACAGAGCTGAGCTCAGGGGTGGCCCACGCCGTCCTGACTACCCTGCTCCCTGGTCGCAGGCACCTGCAGAGCCCCGTGTGCAAGGCATTCCGGCACATCAAGGTGGACACACTGCGCCAGCCCGAGGCCCTCTCCCGGATCTCAGTGCCAGGTAGAGGGATGAGGGCCAGCACTGGGGAGGGCTGCCCAGCTCCCGAGTTCCAGCAGAGCAAGCCTGAGGGCAGCCCGCCGGGTGGCGCCAGCTGAGGAGGCCCCAGTCCTGCAGTGACTCTCCGCCACCTCCCTACCGGGAGCAGAGCCCGATGCCCAGTCTCGACAGCCACGCTGGCATAGGGCTCAGGAGAGGCCCAGGCCCACACCCCACCAGCCATAGAACAGGGGGCCAGGCCAGGACTCAGAGCGGGCAGAGCTGGCCCTCTGCAGCCCTGGGCCTGCGCAAGTGAGGCACATGCCCGAGGGGCCTGGGGGAGAAGCAGCTGTGGCCCCAGGTGGGGGGGCGCTCGGCCTGCGCCCTCTTCTCCTGCCAGCCGCCCCCTCCTCAGAACACAAGGGAAGGGGCTGCGTGCTCACCACCCCACTCTCTCCTCCCGCCTCTAGCTGCTTGGTGCACCGTGGGCCGAGACTGACCGCCGCTGAAGCTGTGGAGGCAGCACCCCTCTTGTCAAGGGCCCCCCCTTTTCTAGAAACCTTGGTACAGTCTTTTCAACATACTTCTAAACAAGAATGTATTTCCTCTGCGGTTTGGAGTGAAAGAGGACCCCTGCCCCCACCTGAGCCAGATCTGTGCTCTGGGGTCCCCCTGAGGCTCCTGGGCTGGCATCCCCACCGAGCCCTCCTGCCCCCCCAGGTGGCCTCGCCAGGCCAGCCCTGGCTCAGCAGGACTTGCCCAGAGCCACTTCTCCTCACCCCCTCCTGACATTCCCTCCCTGGTAGGAGCCGTGGCCCTGTAGTGCCCAACCTAGGCCTGGCCCAGAAGTGGCAGTAGTGCCCCTGTAACAGTGCCACCCTAGGCACCCAATAAACCCTATCTGGGAACAGCTGGGTGTTGTGCTTCTGTGTCCCCTTTCCCCTGAGTGACGGCTGGCCGCCAGGATGGCCCCGGGTTTGCCGCAGACCTTAACCAAGACGCCTGGCCTCGAGGTCCTGTCTGCAGTGTGGAGGGGGTGACACATACGCTCCTGCCTGTGAGCCCTTCTGGGTCCCAGGACCATCCTCAGCTCCAGGAGCTCAGCCAAGGGACTCGGGGAAGCTGCTGGGGTCACTTATGGTTTAGGGCAGCACAGGGACCCTGCGAGGCAGCAGAGCCAGCCCAGGTGGCAGTAGTGGTGTCAGCCCTGCCCCGCCCCAGGGACCCCACCTTGAGTCCTTAGCCTGGACACCAGGTGGCCCAGGTAAACAAAGACTGCAGGATACCCTGGGGGGCGTAGAGCTGGCCTTCTGGGGGGCAAGGCCAGGGCTGCCCAGAGCTTGGGGTGCAGCTGCTGTCTGGCAAGGCAGCCCCGTGCTGGCCTTGAGGTCCTGTTCTGGAAGCTCTGTCCTGGTTAGAGGACAGTCTCACAGAAGGCTCAAGGGACAAGGAAGAGGTGAGGCCAGCAGGGCTCCTGCAGGGCAGGGAGGCTGGGGAGTGGGGGGCAGCAGGCCATGGCCCAGGAAGCAGACCCACGGACGCGCCTCTTCCTACGCCTGCCCATGCCACCTGCCCAGCCCTCCCCTTGGCACCCCACACAACCAGAACAGCAGGCATTCGGGACAGTGGGGTGGGCTTGAGGCCTGCTGTCCCTGAGGTGCACCCCGGCGCCAGTCCCCAGCCTGTGCCCTCCTCCTGCAGGGCAGGGACCTGCAGCGGCACCCAGAGGGGGCCACTGTACCCTTAGGACTCAGTGCCAAGTCTCTCCAGTCATAACAGGGGCACCCTGCACCCCCCTCCTGGGCTGCTGGCAGCCCCCTCACAGGCAGGGTGGGTGGGATCAGGCTCTGAAGAGAACACATTTCAACCCTAAAAGGCATAAGAGCTCCACTAGATTGACACTTCAGAGCCACGCACAGAATCAAGCACTTGGCACCATCTCCCTCATGCTCACAGCACCATCCTGGGCAGGGAAACGAAGACACAGAGAGGACGAGTAATTTGCCAGAGGTCACACAGCAAACTAATAGCTCAGGTGGACTCTAACCGAGAGCCACCTACCCACAACCCTGTGTCCAACTACCATGCACTCCATGGTGGGGGGCGGGGGAAGACCCTTAATGTCCGAATCAGTTTCCTCAAAAAGTTAAAGGCAGAATTACCCTATGACCCAGCCATTCTATTTCTGGATACACACTATACCCACAAGAATTTTTAAAAGGCATTCAAACACGTATCTGCACCAGTATTCACGGCGGCACTGGCCATAGCAGCCAAAAGGGGGAGACAACACAGATACCCACGGACCAGCAGCAGGTACAGAACACGCCGCAGCCAGTGGGCCCTGTGCGGCCCCAGGCTGCGCAGCCAGAGTCGCCAGCCACGGGCAGGGTGCTCTGGGGTGGGTGCAAGGTGGTCCGGCCGGATGGCTGCACCTGCACTGGACACGTACCCACCTTCCCTGCCGTTATTCCCGGAACATCACGCTAACCGCTGCCTACACACCCACGATGCCTCGGGGCCACATCGTCCAGAGGCCACCTGCAGTGTGCCCGGGGAAGCCCAGGGGCAGCTCCGTGGTGGAGCACCTGCCTAGCAGGTGCGGGGCCCTGGGCTCCCTCCGCAGCACAAATGAAATACCCAGAGGACGCGCCTCGTCACAGACGCACACACCACTCTGGGCAGGACACTCGGTGCCAGAGCGCCTGGTGTCTGGGGCCCTGGAACCCTGGCCAAGTCGCCAGGTGGTACCGAGGGAGGACTGCACCGAGTCATAAGGGAGTACGGCGCTGACGAGGTCACAGCAAGGATGCTCTGCAGAACCGCAAGGGAGGCCACCCCGCATCTCCTTCCCACCAGCACCAGGACCTGCAAACCCCGGGGCGGGAGGCAGTGCTAGGACCCACAAACCCCGCCCAGTGCCGGAACCGCAAGCCCGGGCGACTGTGGTCGTGGGCTGGGGAGGGGTGGCACCGGGCACAACCGAAGCCCGGGATCGTCACCACGAAGCTGTCAATCATGTTACAGGAATTTCACAGTCCCCACCGACTCACCTGCACAGAGCTCCCCGACGCACCCTCGAGGGCCCTGCTCCACCCCAGCCTGTCCGTGGGAGGCCTCAGAGGTGGCCCTGTGGCACAGGGCCTTTTGTGTGACCCTGAGCTCGTGGACAGGTTTCCCCAGGTGCTCAGCGCCCTTGCAGCCACCATGCTCAGAGCAGGGTGAGGCCCTTGGTATACATGTGTCACGTGGTCTCTTGGAAGAGGTGGCTTTAGGCACCTGCATCTCTACACCCAAGCAGTTGTCACCGGTGACCCAGGTCAGCCTGGATCCTGCAGGCTCAGCCCCACCCACACCCTCCTCGGCCCTCTGCCTCCCTGTCCCACACAGACCTCAAGGCGCCACTTGGCATTTGAGCAGGACAATCCAAAAGACCGTCAGCATTTTCCTCCCCAGGTCAGACAGCCAGGGGGCCTCCTCCTGCTGGCAGGCCGCTGTCCCTGTGCTGGGATGCCAACGTGTGGCTCACATCTGAACCTGCCACAGAACTGGCTGGAAACCTTGGTCCTGGCGGCAATGCGGGCACCCCTAAAGCCCTTGCCCTCTCCTCCTCTTACCTTTAATGCCCGTCCACTCCCTCCTGTGTCGCTCTGCTGGGGGAGCTCTGGAATCCTCCCATTTCCCATAACTGCTAGGAAACTCAGTGTCCTCTGCCAACCTTGGTGTTTTCTGGAAACGCAGCTGCCTTTCTTGGTGAGAGACACCCTAGCGGCTGTAGGTGCAGCCCCACCCTCGAGCTTCACAGTGAAAACACAGGAACAGTAGCCAGCTCCACTGGGCCAGGATGAAAGTTCCTACGTTCCCAGCAGCTCTGAGATAGCACATGGCGGAGCCAGGTTCCCAACCAAGCTCAGGTTCAAAGCCAGTCACGTGGCCTCCCTTCATGGCAGGACCCTTACTGTGCCTGCTTTGTTATTCCTGGATTCTCTGAACAGCCTGGCCCAGCCTTCTGGCCCATGCAGCAGAGCCCTGGAGGTAGCAGGTGTCAACAAAGGCCACCATCCTCAGCTCACCTGCTGGAGCACTCTGCCTGGTGTGCATCCTGGCTCCTGAGCCTTTGTCTGGGAGGACCCTGTGGCCGCTGGACACAGGGTGGGCAGGTCACAATGGTGTTGGTTCAAGGGGACTAGGAGAGGTCCTGCGTCCCCTCACAGGGTCCAGAGCCTTTGCCTGCAGCCACGCCCCTCCCCCAGCGGCTGTGGAGGAGGCTGGTAGGGGCTCCACCCCATCCGCAGGCTGAGCACATGTCCCCTCCTGTGGTCACTCCTCTGCTTGGAGCATGCGGTAGAGGAAGCAGACAGTGGAGCTCAAGCCAAGGTCGGTTGTGACTCAGCGCTGCAGCCTGCAGGACAGGCAGCCCTGGCCTTCCCACGCCTCAGCTGCCACCTGTGCAGTGGACACTGTGCTCCCTCAAGGGAGCCCCCCACAGGACTGCGTTCCGCCTGGGTCGACCAGGTGTGTCCAGACAGGACGACCTGGAGACTGAGGGGACAGGGCTGCTGATGGCATGGGGCCCTCCCGGGTGAGGGCAGCTGCTGCAGGCAGGTGGCGGGGTGGTGGGGTGGCGGGGTGGTGGCGTG